>NC_048893.1:58662745-58692148 GCF_011077185.1 Oxyura jamaicensis | reverse complement strand
ATGGCAAGAGGGAGTGGATGGCAAGAGGGAGTGGATGGCAAGAGGGATGACTCCTTTCCCTTCTCTCTTGTACTGGAGGGCCCAAGCACTGGTCCCAGTGTCCCAGCGCGGCCTCACCAGCGCTGAGCAGAGGGAAGGATGACCTCCCTCCACTGCTGGCCATGCTTTGCCTCAAGCAGCCCAGGACACCGTTAGCTTTCTTTGCCTTTGATCTTAAAGGCTGGCACCATCCCATTTTGAGTTTGCATCATTAAAAAAAATAATAATAATTCAGAGTGAATAAACATCTGTGGTTTTATTTTTCTTTAAATACTAGTTTTCCTCTCTATAGCATGCATCTCTCATGCACCTATACAATTACAATGCAAGCATTCAAACTTGCACGAGGAAGGGGAAGATGAAGCCGGCCACTTTTTCAATTAAAGCAATTCATGCCATATGCACTGAAGTAATTCTCAAACAAAAGTGATTTGTAACAGATGACCGCAACGTTACCTCTGAGCAGTCACGCTGCAGTGGATCTCTATGAAAAAACATGAATAAATAGCAGAGTGTTTACCCCTGAAGTAATCTTTTCCTAGTAGGAAAAAAGAAAAACAGAAAACACCTTTTGACTAATCCTCTCTCAAACTCCCGTTTTCCATTAACGTCAAAATATTCACATTTAGCGAATTTTTGGACACAAAAGACCAAAGGAGAGCTTTAACCTTCTAGCTAAGATTTAAACAAAAAGGGGTGGCAAAAGATGTGTCACATCCTGCATGTTCCACCAGCAAACGTCATGTTTCACTGCAGGTTACTGTGATGCTTTTATCCCAGTGACACCTTTTACTGCTAGTTTGTTCATTTTCATTTTATAAATGGACCGCTGTGCTGCAGCTAGCTCCCTCAAGGCCAGCCGCAGGCTAAGGGCTTTCTCCCTGTTCCACCACAGGTCTCCATTTCAGTGGACCACTCTTGCTTGTGTATGAAGCAAACCCTCCACAAGTTTGCTGTTTAAAATTTTTCAACTCTTGCAAGTTCCTAGCTGCTGTTTAACCAAGCCATTCACAGGAGGAATTGAGACAGTTTTTATTTTAAAAAATCTCCCAAATCCCCACACTGGAAATTAGTTAATGCAATACCCTTTCACAGAAGGAGCAACAGAAGCAACAAAAGCCCAGTTCAAAAAGCAACCCAGTGCTGTGACAGCTGAAGCTGCAAACAGGCCCACCATTAAAAGGGACTGTCATTGCAGCCAAGTCACGAAGAACAGACATACTGATACTAAAGTACTGCCTAAAAGGGCACGCTTTCCTGTATCGCAGTACCTTGCTTCTCCATTCCCATCAGAGAAGAAATTGGACAGGAACAGGACAAAGCACCGTCAACAGTCTTGTCTGATCTGCCTAATAATCAAAAGCATTGAAGGCCCAATAAAACTGCTGTTGTGTTTGTAATTGTCCCAAACTGACACGTAATACCCTACAGAATTACCTGTTATGTAACATGCTGCTCAGTCAGATCTCCCAAAGCGACACGTCGTCTTGTTCCAAACCACTAAATAATTTGCTTTTTGCGTACGTCTCCTGTCACATTCAGTAAAGCTACTTAAGGCTTCTCTCCATGCAACAGGAAATTGCCTTAACTGACGCGTTCCATTAAAGCAGACAGCCAGAGCTCGGCTTTGAATTGCTCCTTTGTAAAAAGTCTTCGGAACACTAAAGCGAAAACTCTCCTGTATCAACATGCACTCCACAGACGAAAATAAGTTGGATTCAGGCAGATGATTCATGTTTAAGTGACATAATATCAAGTCTGTATTGCAAAGAAAAATACAGTTTAAAGACTGCTATTACCAATTGTATACATATATATACACGCGCACATTTTATATACATATATATTTATATATAAGTATAAAAGAGAAGGTGTTTAAGTCTTTAGGATCTCTACAATAGTCCTATTATGCCTTCATCTACTACTGCTTATTTTTACTGCTCAGGAATCTCGAGGACCCCCAGGAAGCCATTTCTAAATAGTAAATGGAAGCAAAGTTCCAAAAAGCTTCCCCTGCACACAAATATAATTGTTTATACACAATACATCTTTGTATTTAATCTGACTATACCTCAATTTTGCCCTGTGAAATTAAAAAACTTATTTTCCTGGACTACAAGTAAGATGATTTGGTGGTTTTATCTTGTACTGCCGTCTGCTGGATCTCAAACTTCCAAGCCAGGACAGGCAGAGGGGACGTTTTTTAATAACTCATTCTTATTTTAGCTTTCTATACATTTAAAGAGTCCTGTTCTTCTGTTCCATTTTTTGCATCATATTTATAACTGTTTCACAAATTACAAGCAGAAGGGCTACTTTCTATTTCATACTAGTAACATTTCCCTTTCTATCCAACTAGATAATTGTAGCATTTCGGGATAATGTGCAAACCAGTTCTTGCTTAGAGAACAGCCTGTATGGTACATCTGATGTTAGATAACTGAAGTAACACCACAGATAAAGATCTGCACATGTCTGTAAGCAGGCTGTACCGAGTACTTCAACGCAACCTGCCAGCTCTTCACGGAACATGAGTCCCTTTTGAGGTATCCCTAATAATAGCATAATGTATTGGACAAAGCAATATGAACTATCGTTCTCAGGGTTTTCATGACTTTTCTCCAACAGTCAGGATACTTTATTTCTTAGAAAGTGTGTTAAGACTCAGAAACTCCAAGATTATATACAGTGACTAATTTAGGGACTTACGTGAGACCATGAGGAACCACCTGTGATGCAGAGGCCAACAGCAGTTCTTGGGTTCTGTCTTAAATGCAGAGTTATCAAAGCTGGATTTCAGTTGCATGGCTTACTAAGTAATTTGCATGTAAACGTCAATGAAAAGGAATTGATGTACTTCATGTACACTTACATATGCTCCTTGTTCTCAAGATCTTTAGGATTCTTAACTCACATTGGCCTGTGCTCACTGACACATACCTCTCATTGCTTCAGGCCTACTGACACAGGACAACTCATGAAGCCACAAGACTGAAAGACATGGTTCTGAAAGACACAGTCTCAAGATACACGGTCAATCTGTTGACTTTGAGCCCCATTAGCAAACAGTGGTGTTACAAAAGTATATATAATCCCAACAACAGCATTTTACATGAAGCACAGACCACCGTAGCTGAGCTTTGCTACCAGCCAGGCAGCAGTCAGGGCCACCACTGGGCAGCAGCCTGCAATCCCCACCTCACCTCCAGCCCCAACCAAGTACATGCTTTTGGTACTTCAGAATTCACACATTACAAATCTGCAACACATTTGGTGTATTTGCTCTACTAATCTGCAAGTAAACATGCGGCAAAGCTTTCTCCAATTAGTATTTTTTCTTCAAAGACAAATGTAGAAATTAGCGCTCTTAATTACACAAGGACAATATAGCAGTCTCTAACAGCAGCAAACACCAGAAACTTTGCCAAAAGATGCAAGAAACTCTGCATGCAGTAAGCAACAGTTGGGCAACCAGCCCATAAGATAGATATTTAAGCCTTCACTAGTTAAGAGACAGCCTAACACTCAGACAATTCAATTCTAAAACGTGTTAGCTTCTAATCCTTCTGTAAGGGGAAGCCTTGCCTAGCCAGCAGGACTTAAGCACAGCCTTCACAGTTACAAAGGACAGCAGCACACCATCTCGGCTCCTCGTGAGACCTAAGGATCAGTGAGGGCAGGCATCTCATGTCTTGGACCTTGGAAAAGTCTGGGCAGCTGCTGCTTGTGGTCAAAAAAAGGCCACTTAGAAGGCCAAGGATGAACACTGAAGCAAACATTTACTTTCTTTGCAAAACTTGATCAGCTCCTGCAGCTCAGTGCATTCTTACCATCTTGATAACGCTTGTACAGCTGTTTCACTCACCGCCTTTTGTGCTCACCCCTGCTGAAACCTCTTCTGGGGCTTCCCTTGACTTCTGTGCAGGTCTCAGGTAGACACCAGGGAACACAAGCAATAGACTGTTTTCCAGCATACTTCACCTCATCTTCCCCAAGAACACTGATATATTCAAGTTAATTAAGGCATACAGATATGTCGTATTAATCAGTGAGAGAAATCTACTGCCAAACTACTAGCAGGATAAAGTTTTCAGAGAACATGCAAGAAAGTGCTGGACAATGAGGAATTTATGGAGAAGATTTCAATTAGATTCCGCACACTAGCGAGTGACCAAATGAAACTGATTTCCAGCAACGTAACTATTTTTGTTCCCAATTCTGTAGTCTTTTCATTTATGCAAATAATCCTGTCAGCTCTAATACAAGTTACTTGGGATGAGAGAGAAGCAAGTTTTATGCTACTTCAACACAGTTCTCAGTTACACATCTCCTATATTAAGGACATACACTAATGAGAGCAGAGATCCCATGTAACTATTAACATCGGGAAATCTTTCCTTTGTCTTTGCTCAGGGATTGCAAAGAAAATAAATAGCAAAGATTATATAAAACATTGTAAAAAGAAGTACAAACTAAACACTTTTCCCCACAAACTCTCTCCTTAGTCCCTTTTTCCTATTTTTTTTTTCCTTTAAGAAAAGGACTGTAATTTTGCATAGCATGCTGGGGCACTCCAGAGAAATTTAACTGCAGTTTTAATCCTGAAGAATCAAAACCCAGACTTCCCCAGGACATCAAAGGCTGCCATAAACCTTGGGAAGTGATCCTGAAGAGCTGAAGCAAAAGATACACTGAACTGAGAGCAAGTCCAGAGACCATGCGGAGTACAGCTCTCAGGCAAACATTTTTACCAGCATGCCAATTCTCACTAAGGTCACTCCCATCAACAGTGCAACTTAGAAAGCAAGTGTAATATCTTTGCAGAAGCTCAATGGGGAAAAATTGTTGTTAAGTCAGTGCTTTAGGTAACACTGAAATTCCATTCCGCTGCCCAATAAAATGCATTGACATAGCTATAAGCCTTGCAAAGTATTTATACAGAGCCTGTGAAATCATCCACAGCTGAGATGACGAGAGGTCCATCAATATCAATGGAGAATTAACCTTAGTATTTCAATTCTGTTGCAGTAGGATGCACCCAGGAATGCTCAAAAAGATCCCAGCACATCTTTCTGCTGGTAAGCATTTTCATCATAAAACACAGGAACATCTTTATGGTGCAAGACACCTGCTTGGCAGTTATCTTGTAAGAATTCATCAGACTTGAACGAAATGAAAGTTTCTCAGCATCCTAGATTCAAATAAACAATATTTTTTAAAGGGACCTTTCATGTAAGGAAGGCCATGTTTGACAAGTTTATTCTTCATAAGCAAGTAATTTCAGAGTTAGGAATAGGAAGAAGGGAAAAGAACATTAGTTTAAGATTTTTCAAAAAATATGGAGTGTGTACAGATTACAAGAATACAGACATTTTTATCATTTCTGATGGGTGATGTTCATTCATGATGTTCATTTGCTAATTTTTTCTTCTAAAAAAAATAATCAGCTGCTACCCTTGAAAACTACAGCCTTTGGTTTCACCTCAAGAGAGGAGGGCCAACTCAGCCATGCTACTTAAAAAATAAAAAATTCTCATTCAGATAGGAAGTGTAGAGGAGCAGTTGTTCTACCCACTATATATGTTGACTTCACCACTATTAGCAAGCGGATCTGTGAACAAGAGTGGTTACCAGCACTGCACTATTCTTTTTCAAAATGATATACTGCCATTCTGCCAGTTCCTATTATTCCCACCAACAACCTATGGAAACTTTCACTGCATTACTGACAGCTCCATACAATTAAAAACTTCAGATATGTTGTTTAAATAGGTACTGTGCTCCAATGTCCCTCTCACTTCAGGCAGCCAGGACACACGGGAAAAATATCTTCAGGCGCTGTCTTCACACACCAGAATTTGAAAGCTCCATTTGGTTGCTATGTGGAAACTGGAAAAATAATGACAAGCTGTACTACTCAATTAATCTTCCTGCTGGTAAATGGATTATATTCTTTGACACAGTTCACAACTCTGTATGAGCAAGGTCTTGAAGAGAGAACAACAGAATAGCTCTGAAAGTTTGAGGACATTTTGTCTGGATCACTGTTTTCTCTGTGCATTGCATCAGTTGCCAAAAACTAAAATTTGAGTTTTATACAGACAGGTCTCCTGAAACACTATACACAAATGCTAAGATACTGAAAGAAATATCTAAATTTGCAATTAAAATCATGTTCAATAGGCAGATGATTTTCAGGAAAAAATTGTCAGTGTACTACAAGGGAACTTTTGCAATGAACTCAATGTGTCAAGTGCTTTCCATACCAAACTGCCTTACTCCATTACCCGTGTACCAGATGAAGTAAGAAAAGCTTCGAGAAGCAGCACACACATTTAATGTATGTAGTACCCCTACACAGAACTTAACACTAAGCACACAGCTTTAAGTGAACTGTTGAAAAGATCCTCTTCTCGCTGTTGAAGGACTGAAGGGTTTGAAATCCACTTGTCATTTTTCAAAAGTGTTAGCAGATTTAGGAATACTATAGAAAAGATGCCTATCTGTAGTTGGGATCCTTACAGGTAAGCGGTAATGCTCTGGAAACATGTATTACCCACTTACCTATACCATTAAGGATCAGAATTGCACAGATGCTGATAATATACCAATATATCAGCCATTCCGGTATGAGATAACACACCTCAATAGTTAGAAGAGAAACAATAATGGACGCAGTGATGCAAAAATCTTCTATGCATTTTACCAGGAAAAGTTTACAGGATTTAAGAGAGACACCAAAGACGCAATGTTAAGTGGTAAAGCCAAGTCATTACTTAATTTTTTTTTTTTTTTTTTTTAAATCATGCATATATCAAGAAGCTTTTCCGTGATAATTTCTCTCCAGTTCAAACAGATGCTTCAGAATTCAGGGCTGGAAGTGCAAGCACCTTACACAACCACTTCTCAACAACACGAGTGAGCAAGCAGGAAGTAAACAGACCTCATGGGAAAAGCCATTTGCCTGGCATCCCCCCAAAAAAGTCTTCTCAATTAGCAAACGTGGCAAGAAGAACAGAAACCTCAAGGGAGAGTTTTTATTTCATCAAGCCCTTCCAAAGAAAACAGCAAACTCCCAATTTTAGATCACTCTACTGTATCAACCCACAAACTACGTGGTCAAACATAATTTAAAGGCCCTGGCTAAAATAAAAGCCTTTCTTACACAGCTGTGTGGCTTATCAGCCTGCTGTCATCTCTCTAAGCATTATAAACATCAGTTGGGGAGCTGTGTATGGTTTGTAAGGAAATTATATGTCCTCAAACATAAACTCCCTCTGTGGATTTTAAGAGAAGGGACAGCTACCATTTATATTGCCCTCCTACACCTTCTCTGAATAGGCAAGAATAAATGAAGGTAACCGCTATGTTTATGATATGTGGCCCTGTAAATGGCACTATAACTATTTTTGAGCAACCTTTCTTGTTCCTTCGGGATTAAGTTGTTTATAACAGCTTTCACAGTTTAAAAATACTTTGCATACTGTCTTTATCTCTCGCACATCTTCTCTAGCTGCTTGGACACCGTATCTTGAACCTATTTGCCTTCCCTCCTGCACCTAACCTTTTCAGATACCACAACTTCTGTTTGCTAACTTCAACTATGCATAAGCAGTCTCACAATAGCATGGGGAAGCCATGTATAACCAAGAATAATGCATGTAATACTGCTGTGGATGTCATTCTGGAATACACTATAAGTCATGGTTTCACTCCTTCCAGATACCTCTCCCTGAAAATTCCTACACAGCATCACTCAGCAAGATGTGGGTGTTACACATGCATATATGCTACAAATCTAAGAAAAAGCACGTTTCCTAGATTAAATGTCTACTCCAAAGTTGCAGAAGATTATCAAAAATATTTTTTTAAGAGAATGACCTTAAGGAAATAGCCACCAGTTAGGGCAATCTGAGGAACCACGTCAGCTCAGCAGCTTAAGAATGGACTGGAGAACTGCTCAACAGTTACACGCTGGTTGAATTTAAGCTGCAAAGCCAAGATACAGCAGTTTTCACTAGACACAGCCAGTTATCTTGTGGGATCTTAAATTCACAGGTCTCAAAACAGGTTTCTAACTGACAAATTTCTTCCCAGGTTTTTACTATTTCAGATCAGGCATTTATACTACCAAAATGCATGTGTAACTGTATTTTTACTAGGTATCATGTATTTACAGATACTGTATACATACATGTATATATAAACGAGTGTGTATGGGTGTTTGGTTTAAGATCAGTATGAGAAAAGTGCAAGTATTGCATGAAGCATATCACACACGCAATTCTTAAATTCAGTGGTAAATATTTAGATCTGAGAAACATGAGAAAAACAGCTACAAGACCACCCTGAGCTCACAAAGACACGGTAGTCTGAGACACAGCTACTTCTAAGTTATTTCAGCTAGATTCCACTCAGCTTCCTGACAACTGGTATATTAGACTTAATGCTTCTTCAGTCCTCCTCGGTTTCATGGATGCAAACACACGTGCTCACAGAAAACACTAAAACAATTTCATTCATACTGGTCTTACTCAGCAGTACAAGTTACTCCAGATTGTTTACGAATTGAATGTGAATATGTACGATATGGACCAAATCAAGAAATACAACATTTGTAAATGGTTGCTAATCCCCAGGAAAGCTAGAAGGACAAGACTACTTTCCCTTCCACTGAAAGCAGCCAGGCACTTTAACGATAAACCTCATGAGATGCGTTACTACAAACGCTTTATGCTCTTCCATAAATACAACAGCACTAACATGTAACCTTTTCATGGAGGTGGGCGTTACTGGCAGCAGACAAAAGCATAAGCCTCCCAAAACATTGAGTTGCCCGTAATCAATCAGCATTTCTATCTTGGACCTGCTACCTAATTCCCTTGTACGGATGGACTAAACACACTGATCTGTGAAGAAGTTAATGGAGTCCTAATCTCAGAGGTCCCTGAATAATTTCTGCAGAAGTCACAGCTTGCACATGTGACGGTTCTGTGAAGAGCAGTGTGTACCCAATGCTAACCCACCTGAAACAATTTCGGTGTATTTTCAAAGCCTTCAGCTAGGCTCCTGAACACAACTCTTAAATTCACCTACTTATATTCAACCTTTTTTCTTAAGCTGTCAGTAGGAATGAATTAAAAGCTTTAGAATGAAAAAGGATTTACAGCAGTGGTGGGTGCAGGTACATTGCTTAACGTCCTCTAAACGTGGTCGGGAAAAAAGAGGTCAATGAGTTGACAGCATTTGCCAACAGTGATTCAGAGCAGTTATAACTAAAAACCAATGTTGAAGTGCAGTAGAAGGCTTTCCTGACACCAGGGGCTTCCACCATGATGTGTTTAGTGACATTCAAGATTGATAGATATGAAGTATAGAAAGGAGGAAAAACAACCCTAACTACAAAAACAATAAGCTTTAAATTAGCTACCACTACTCCGGAAAAGAGATTTTGAAGTATCATCCACTATGATTTCAAAATGTCAACTTAGTGCTCAGCAGAAATTAATGAGACAAAACAAAATACTAAAAGGTCACTGGGAAAGCTATAGGGACCAAGCACAGAAATATGTTATGCCACACTGTAGGCAAACTGTGATCTCATCTTAAATGCTGCATGCAATTGTAACTACCACTCCCCCAAAAAGAAAAGAGAAATTGAAGTGTCACAGGGAAGATTAAGTGAAATTCTTCAGAATGGAAGAAAGACAACCAAAGCAAGACTGAGAATGAGGCTTCTGAAATTCCTGGGAGAGACACAATGAGTTTAAAAAACAGTTATGATATTTGAAAATAAAGGGTTTTAAAAAATCTGAAGTTGACCTGCATAAATTTAAGAGCAAAACAGAAGTATTCACCCCCCTCCCCCAACTAAACACGATTCAATCGTGGATCTCACTGCCATGGGTTGACAGATTCCATAGAGCATAGCCAGATTAAAAAAACAAATACCCAGAAAATGCTACATTCACTCCGCATTCAGTTGCGGGAAGCTAGAACAAGTCATCACAGAAAGGATTACTAGGAGCATGCTCTGTTTCCTTAGCTCTGAGTAAGCACTGGGTTAAAGGGACCTTTGCTGCCAAACAGCAGACAGAGGAACAGAGCAGAAATAAATTTAATTATCTGCAATGTGGACAAGGCACACAAAACAATACCAAATATGAAAGATTATAGGATCATTGTCAAAACAGGTAGTATTTTTTAAACTGACCACTATGGCAATTTCCTTTGATTCTCAATGTGTGGAATCACCGTATTGCTGGCATCGCATTTTCTCCTCCAAGACCTATTTGCTGAAATTATTTTGATCCATTAAAATCACAGGAATATAAATCCGAGAACAAACAAATCACCACCTTACTGTAAGAAATTTGCAGTTGATTGATGGATGTTACCTTTCTCCTCATGTGATCAAGCTAGGTCTGAAAGCTCTTGCTGACGTGTTTTACCTAAACACTCGCTGGAAAACTTGTCCCACAACTTCCATGACAGTGCCATCAGTCATTTCAACACGGTGAACCTTTATACGGTCTGATACGTACTCCAAGAATTTGCATGACTTCAGAGCGTGCTATTCTATGTGACGTATTGCAACAGGAGTTGCAGCCCTCACTTCAGACAAAGAAGACACAAAAAAGTTTAAGTCACAGATGCAAAGCATACCTTTAAAGATCCATCATCAGTTCTAACTGACAATCAAGTCATTTTTCTTTAATTTCAGCAGAAATGTAGAGGAACCGGGACTTGTCTTGTTTTTTTCTAAACCGGCAGTCCTTCACATCAGTCGTTTTGTCAGGCACATCAATGCACATTAAAGTATTTTGATGTTGGGAGTTGAGCTTTTGAATATTTTTCCTGAAATGCATTACTATGTACAGTACTGGAGACTTTCACTGACTTCAGTTTAAAGGAGGATGGTTTCCTAAACATGCTCTTTTTGAAGACCATATTTTTGTTCTGTTCTCTCTTTTGTTGCTCTTTTTGTTCTATTTGCATCTTTATCTGCCATGCCCTTTTCAAGTCTGTCTTTTCCTCCTCTAAGCTCTCAGAGCACAGCCCTGTTCAATCACACCATCAAGACATCTTTCTCCACCCACTTCTCAGATTCTTACAGTTTCTACATTTTCTGCCAACTGTGAATAAAATAAAGGGCATCATCAATAAAATAAATTTTAAAAAGTTAGAAAAAGCCATGAAATAGTTATCTTATTTCCCTTCAGACTGTGTTTTTCCCCACCCATTACTTTTCTTGGTCAAGTGCTGCACTGAGCTTGAAGCCAGGTATAAACATCCTGAGGAGCCCTCAGGTGTCATTATGGCAAGATATTCAATCTCTACTTCACAGTTTCCTGGGGAGGCCATATATTGGTTCTAAAACATCCACAGAAGGAAATCCAGAAGGGAAATAACCTATCAGCAAGTTTTACTAGTTATTAAGCACCTACAAGTAAAAAAGATTAATAGCTCTGCTGCATATAGCTTGTAGAGCAAGATATCCAACAAGCATTTCTGAACGTGGTAGAAATTCAAGGGGAAAACCAAAGTGAACAAACAAAGCAGTTCAGCTGGCCAACAGTAAGGGAGCTCAGCCCAATGGGTCCAGTTCAGACGATGCCATCTTCACCACAGCAGGCAGGAGATCAATAGGATCTCCTTGGAATAACAGTCAAAAATCTGTGCCAGCATTTCACTCAGCGGAGAGCAGCCCTTAAAGGTCACAGCCAGAAACTGCACAAACACAACTGCTGAGGTATTGCTGTCCACCTTGCTCTCTCTCATCACAATTTGAAATAAAAAAAAAAAGTGTTCCTATAGCAAGGAAGTGAGCAAGAACCTCTAAAACAGCTGTGGATATCAGCTTCTATAGTACCGCATTGAATTATTAAGAAGTTTCCACTGCTACCCAAGTGTCAGTTTAACTCCAGCTGCTTCACCAACTCCTTGCACACTACCAACAGTTGCCAGTGTGCAAAACATGCTTGAGAGGAGCCCCATCACAAGTAATACTGGCCAGTGCCACCTGAGCTTTGGCACGATACGCACACCAAAAAAATAATTCTATTATACAACCCAGTATTCCAAGCAGATTAAACCTTTGGCGTAACAGAGTCAATAGGGGAAGAAAGAGGTCTCTACGACTCTCTCTGGTCCTTTTTCTCTGGTCCTCTCCCAGCTTTATTTCCAGAGCACCATTAATTGTGGCAGCACACATTTCTGTGGAACTGTGCATGCAGTAGAGGAGTTTACCCTGTGATTTCTTCCCCTTCCCTTGCCTCTGCATGAGAATTCAAATTATTGTTTTTAAGTTGCTCTACAGTTAGTTACTCTTCTATGTTAAATACCTTATATGAAACTCACAGACTGGTGCCTACTGTGCCTATTTCCACTTAGCGGAATTCACACTTACCTGGCCCAAATGCCCTTCCATTACAGGATTTCTATTTTCTATAACACAGACAAGAATTGAGTCACACCTCCACTGTTTCTAGAACATGTTAATTAGACCGTTTTTTGACGTTTTCACCTGAAAACATATTTTCCAAAGCTTCAGAGCGGAGTGCTTTCTGAACCATCCCCAGCTGGACAATATCCTTCCTGAATGGTTGACCTGAATGGTAGGTACCAGACAACAGACACTACCTAGTTAATAAAACATCTCGGCTTTCATTCATACATTTAATGATTCCCAGCCGCAACACCACACAGTGAGCACAGCAAACTCTTCCTCTTCCTGACGCATCTCCCTGCTGCCCAAAGTCAGTTTTCCACTATAGTTTTTGCCATGATATCAATACAGCTGACACTAACATCTAGACAAATCAACTTACACTCTAAATATAATGTGTAATAAATAAGTGTTAAATAGAATTTCGGTGGGAAGCTTCATACTAGTGAACAAAATCCAGTACACTGTATTAGTGCCTGTTCTAGGGCATCTTTAAACAAATGAGTTTAATTAGTTTTTTAATCTAAAGCAGATACCTAATCACAACAGATACCTTCGCGGTGTACACTTTTAATAACTCAGCTCCCACAGGCACATTACTCCCAATTCCCAACAACATGTCTGCAATTCAGAAAGTCACTTCACATCTCTTTCACTCTGTCAGACATAGAAAGCAACATCTCTGGCACATTTAGAACACCCTAAACACCTCAAGTTCACCAGGTAGTACAGTGTATTTATTATGCATTGGTCTGTGTTGTTGTTTTTGTTTGGTTTTGTTTTTTGATAGTTCATAACAAAATTGTAATAATGCCATTCAAATAACTGCACAGAATACTGCCTGTAAGATTATTAATGCTACCTAAGGATTCATCTAGAAGTAAAATATATATGAAGTATCTGGTGAAACTGCAATAGTAGACCCTTCCATAACCATAAAATGAGAGGTTACAACCTGAATATTAAATATGAAATACAAATATTTAAACTATAAAGCTGGTTTAAAAAAATAATAGTGTAAAAGTTAAATCTAAAAACTGAATGATCCTGTCCCCACAGGAGAAGAAAAGGAGTATATTCTCAGCAATACGTTTCATATTATCAAAACCCCAGTCTCAGTAAGCGAAAAGTATGTGTGATAGCTTTCATTAAACATATTAACACTTGTTTCTCATGACAAATATGAAATACGATAGTGCCACCAAACACCTGCATGAAACTTCTTCCCTTTCTCCCACACCATTTTGTTCTGTTCAGGGAATGAAATCAATTAACTAAGGATTTAAAGGGAAAAAATCCTCCTTCCTTTGTTATTAGAGACCTAAAATCCCCCAAACTACCACTAAATATGTTTACTATTCTTGACCCCACTGTAATGCCAAGATTCAAGCATGGTCCACTTCTCCTCTAGTATGTTAAGCCAATCAACCAAGTCTCATTTCCTCTCTTCCCCCTTCCCTCGTATCCTGTTCTGATCCAGGTTTACAAAAGCAGAGCATTTTAACAACATTCTCCCATCTCCCCCATTCCTTCAAAAAGCAAACTTTGATTTCATTTCTAAGAAACAACATACAAGAAACAGATGTCATCATCAAGAGAAAGATCAAGTTCACTATAATGGACTAGACCTTTGCACAGATGACAGTTTCCAAAAGCTTTCAGTTGGCTAAGAATGAGCATGGTGTCATTTCAAGCATTTCACAGGTAAATTACATCGCCTGGAATGTTAATCTCATCATAAACTTCAGTGTATATAAAGTGAAGTAAACATTTTTGCATTTAACTGAGCAAAACTTATGCCTTTAAGATGCTAAACCTCTAAAAAGAGTCACTGGTTATCAAATGCCATTAGTATGCTAACATTTGATCTTGTGGGTCACATAAGTTGATGATATGGAAAAGAATGATGTTTCGCTGCCTGAAAGATCAGGATCTGTATGTATTACTCAAGGTTGGTAGAAACATTTATAAAAGGATAAGATAATATTATTTTTCTATCAAACAGGCCTACTTCTTGTCTGAGAAATCTCAGAACATCTATCTTTAGTTTCATGCCTGCTCTACAGAAATCAGAGTAATTGATGAAATGCAGTTCCCAGTATCAAGCTTGTGCCACAGTTTCCTTACGATGAGACACAAACTTTCACACACGTACTTACATCTTTCTCAGATGCGAGTCACATACCAATATTCCCATAACACAGCTATGAGAACATGCAGGAGCAAAGAAAAAATAACAAGTATATGAGAGTGTGAATACTCAGCAGAGCATCACTTCACAGCAAAGAGTGTAGGAGGTGTTTTCTGTAGTGGAGGTACTAATAAAGTCCATCTAAAACATCCATAGGAAAAAAAAAAAATATATATATATATATATAATATGAAAAACTAATGAAACTTGGCATTCCAATACTTGTAGTTTTCTTTAAAAAGTCAGCAAATTCATACTTGTGTAGTGCACTATTTAAAGGCCATGAGCCTGCTGGGCTCTCTTTTTTTTTCCCTCCTCCTTTCCCTGCAAGAGATTAGGAAACTGAGAACTTGTCAGTCCCAAATCTGGTTTGTATAAATCAAGCTTAATTAGAGCCTGAGTCTCTTGCAGTCAGCATCATGGAAGATCTTTGCGTGCCCATTTCTCTCAGTATGTCAAAGACCACTACACTGCCAGACAGGACTAGATTGAGAAATACACCTATTGTTGATCTTCAAATAATTATGGTAGAGAACCCAGGTAGACTAATGGTGTGAATAAACTTAAGTATAAATAAGATTGTATTTAAATATATACTTGTGGAAGTTTTTCCTGCATCAGTTCTTTGTGTTAATGCCAAAATCCACTACTGAAGCTAACAATGCCAATCCACAAAAGGTCTAAAACTTTTACACCATTATGGAGGGATCTATTGGGAAAGGTGTTTTTCAATGAGAATTTATTCCTGCAAAAAGTCATCCTACATTTTAAGTACCACTGAGTACTGTCACATTGATTAGTTGTGTTCAGATTTTTTTTATATTCCACCCCAGAGATGTTTTAGAATTTTTAATGCTTCACATCCACGTGATACTTAAATCATAATTAAAGAAACCACATGGGTGATACTTCCAGCTCCATACAAGACTAGAAAAACAGTCTCTCATAAGTGACCTGCAATGTGCACAGCCTCAAATGACTGACTTCTATTAGCTTCTCTCTGATGATGCTTCCTCTCCCCAAGATACTGTTCCATCATTAAGAAAACAAAAAGAAATAACACTGAGTTCAGTGTAATTTGGCTTTTAAAAGTTTACCAAAACAAAAATAAAAATGTACCCATTTACTTTGTAATGAGAAACATGCTGGCTTGTATTTTTTTTTTCAAAAATATTTCAGTGTTCTTTTCTGTTCCTGATCCTTCACACCACCACAGCATTCAGGAAGACTCCTGCATCTTCTGGTGTAAAATGAATTTGTTTGCCTCTGCTCAGCATCCCCCAAACAGGGCTGAGTGACACTGATGGGCTACCATGCTGTTTGTTGATTCCTCTGCTGGTTCTTATGCTCTGAAAGGCAATAAAACAGGCCCTACATTGTTCGTTTAACTCTTCCGCTAACAGGAAAACTGCCAGCAGCCAGCAAGTTCACACTCAAAAAAACCTTTGGAAAACTCTGCTGGAATTGATGAATGTGCTCGCTACAAAATATTTTGTCTTCAGTACTGACAAACAGCATTTTCAAACCTTGTCTCACACATGGTAATGTTCAATCGGGCAAAAACACAAATGTTTTCACTACCTAGTTAATGCTGAAGCCCACGGACTGGAATCTCACTCACCGTCAGCAGCAGCAACTCCAGCAGGCAGGCAGCACGGCAGATCACAGTAACTTCCTAGGTTGGTTGCAGGCAGGTGCTGACATGTACCATCTCACAGTGTGCCACACAGACCTGAACTCCCAGGGTTTTCCTGGACACCATTGCTTGCCAAACTAAGACCTGAGCCATTTGCTGCCTTGCAGACCAGCACAGCTTGCTAGACTGGCACACACTTACAGTAAGGGCCTGACCTGCACATGCAGTAACACGGATGTACCTACATACATGGTCCATACAATGTGTTTTTCTACTGCATATAGCACACAGTGACGTGAGAGCACCAAAAATGCAATAGTTAGAGGCTGAGCTGGTGCCCCGGCCCCACAGAGCCCCTGAGGAGGCCAAGGGCCACCAGGCAGGGCCGAGCCCAGGGCTGCGTGGGGACAGGCTGCAAAATGGCAGCCGGGAAGGGAACCAAAGCACTCACACAGTAAGTAAGCCTGGTGCTAGGGAAAGTGCCAAAGCTGGCTCTAAAATGGAAAGCATCAATTCTGAAGAAGAACGCATGGTCCTAGTAAAATACATCAGCAAAACGAGTACCCCTCTGGACTCGTCAGCTATAAAAGTGAAAAGTCGTTATCTAGACGAATTATGGAGCTTGAACTTTCTATACATAATATAATACGACTAAGGACCAAGAAGACATTTTAACTCAATCATTCATATGATACTTCTTTAAAAAAATAACTCTCTACTCTCAGAGATGAAACAACTACTTAAAACTACAGAGATCTGCTTTCCTTCCAGAAGATGAAACAACCACAAAAAGCAACATAGTCCTATAAAAATTACTAGTAAGTGACTGTGTTGAAATGCAGAAGAAGTTGGTGTCAAAATGAAGGTTTCCCAATAGCAGAGGCTATTTAAGAACAAACAAGTTCTAATGCAGTTGCTCCTTAACAAATTAATTTTGGAGTCAAGTAGAGCTGAGGTGCTATTCTGCCAGTGGCAGCTGTGCTTTGGAAGGTTCCTGAGCCTCCCTTTCATGCCCAGATGCTCATTTCTGTCTCCAGAGGTGTCTTTTCAGTTGTTTGCATGACTCTGCTCCACACAGGGTTTCAAGAACTATCTCATTTACAAGGCAGAAAGCAAAACAAAACACTAAAAATATTCCAGTGAAGTACTGTTTTAAAAACGCAGCACATATTATAGCCATCCAAAAAGCTGAAATGACAAGCTAAGAGAATTAACAGCAATATCTTAAATTGGATTTTCCTCTGCATGGTATAATAACATAGAACCACAGCTTCTTGAGAGGGAAAATCATTCGTGTCTGGCAAGAGACAGTGCTCCTTTCTTCCTCCTCTCTCTTTTTCCAAGTCTTCCCTTCCCCACCCATGTCTAATGAGTTCTATTCTCCTCCTTAAGAGCTTGGAAGAAGTACACAGAGCACAAAAACAACAAAAGCTGGAATTATTACTTTTTTTCCCCGTTTTTTCAGTAGAAGGCAAGATGGAGCTCCCTGTGACATTGACTCCAAGACAGCGACAGAGACAAAGACAACAGAATTTATGGGGAAAAAATAAAATGTGCATTGGGGAAAGTAGGGAAGGGAATGTTGATACGTTTGTTAAAAAATAATGAAAAAATCCCATAAACAATTTTCTTCCAAGATGGAAAAAAATGGAAGAAAATGATTTAAAGGCTACTATACTGGACAAAAAAAAAAAAAAAAAAAAAAGTTAATGTATTTGTGAAATGAAACCTCTTGGTCTTGTGCCTCTATTTGAACAGTTAGGTATTACAACCATTCAACACTCCAGGCAAACAACATAAAAAACTGCCATGAAGTGAGGCTGAGCAGCTTT
Source organism: Oxyura jamaicensis (assembly GCF_011077185.1). Classification (NCBI taxonomy): domain Eukaryota; kingdom Metazoa; phylum Chordata; class Aves; order Anseriformes; family Anatidae; genus Oxyura; species Oxyura jamaicensis. The sequence goes on along the minus strand of NC_048893.1, from coordinate 58,674,002 downwards.
TTACTCTATTATTGTGTTTTCTGACTTGATACACTTAATACCTACTATAATGTGTAAAAACAGAAGAAAATCTGGTGGTTTTACTAATTTAAAATAGAAATTGATCGCTTCACAAACAGCCCAATTACCAAAGCAGGATTTTTGCTTAGAAATTTGTCATTTTCCATATACACCAACAGAGAATACCATGAGGAGGTCTGGAACTTTTTTTGCATGGAAAAGAGGCTACTGATAGGACTGTCAGGCTACATAATTACAAGCCAGGCTACTAATGCAAATACACAGCCACTGAATAATTGCTGTGTGAGCACAAGTGTTTAATGAAAAAGATCTTATACCTACCATGTTCTATTTCATCTTCTTAAATAAACTGATGGATGAAAAAAATCCTGCACATTGAGAAAAAATGTTCCCACAAAAGACAACAAACAGGAGTTTAACCATAATACATGCAAGATTTCACTAGAGTAAATAACATAACATTTGTCTCAGATATTCTTTCATAAAAGAAGCCAAAAAGAAAAAAGAAACAAATGCTCTTTTTGAATACATAGGTTTCAAACTGAACTTCTTTCAATACCTTAGCAATAACAGCTGCAGTTTAAATGTTCTTTTGACCTGCAAACACAGGATAAAGTTATTCCCTTGACTTAACAGCTTCACCTTCAACCTATTTGAAGCAGCAAGGAATCCAATCCCAAAATTTAGGAAGGGTGCAGTGATGTTAGTTTTCTCACATCTGCAGCAACAACTTGGGAAGGAAGCATCAATGAGTTCATGACCTTAAAAATTTCCAGGTAAGAACTATTCCAAAACTAGCCTGATAAAAATACTACAGGTTATAAACATCCTACAACCTGTAGTAAAAATACTACAGGTTGTAAACATCCCATTGCCCACTATTCAAATTCTCTCTTTCTGTCAGACTATGCTCACACTCCTTCACATTACAAGGAAAGAAACGCATAATGTAGACATTACAGTATTAGACTGGTATCAGATCACTGGATGATGTAGTACAAAAGGTGAGCACACCAGGAAAACAACTTGAGGCAGAAGTCCCAATTAAATTTTCAGAGTTTGCACAGCAAAACCACAAACTGTTTATTTTCATCATCAAAAAATATATAAAAGGTTGAAGACCATCTCATTTGAAGTCTTCCCTCATCTCCCAAGAATTTAAGAAGCACAACACAAAGAAAACCCCATGTACTAGTGCTTTACCAGTCCTGGATGCCTGAGCTTGTGTGCGCATTCTACATGAACACCTGCTGTTTTGGATAGTTGCTTTGACTGCTTAAGACAAACTGTGTTTAATATGATTTGTGCTTTTCACCTACGCCCTTCAAATAACTCCATCCACAAGGATGGATCTTAAACACCCAGAAGAATTCCAACAGCTACTGTTTTAATTAGTTCATTACTTGTATTCTACACACACAATTCTCATTGGTTCTCACTCCCCCAAAACTAAAAGAAGCATATCTCAAAATTTAAAAAACGAAAATAGGAGCTGAAGTATTCAGTTAAATCAAAACATTTGTCTTCCTAAAGCAAATTAACTCTTGCACCTGCATTTGGAAGTACATTTTTCTGCTTTTAAAAACATCTAGAAAGTTACTTAGCATCAAGCGCACCAGTTTTCGATTTGACCTCTAAGGTTCATGCTATTTAGGAATAAGGAAAAGTAACACACAACATTTCTGAAGTATCTTATCTAAATGACACAGATGTTCGCACCAAACGTGATACAACTGAAGGTTGCATTCTGTTCTTCAAGGATGCATTTTACTTCCAAATATAACATAATGCAGCCACTCAAACTGCCAATGCAATCTCACACAGAAAGTAGCATGCTTTGGCTCATTCAGGAAATGAAAAAAACAACCAAACAAACAACAAAAAAAAAAACAACCAAGTTATTTTCATGAATCTGAAAGAATCTCTTTAGCAGTAAGATTTCTAGAAATATCTCCACCTGATCTCAATAATGACATTTACAGAAAGTAAACAGGAGTAGTAAATACTAAGGATTCATAAGAATTAATACTGCTGCACAGAAAGCATGGTCAGTTTTGTTTCTATGCTAGTTTCTAATGCTCCCAGGATTTTAAGAAGATTATACTTTCAAGTGACACTGTCTACTTGGAATCCAGTCAATTTAAAAAGAAGCAAAATGGATTTACATTCATTTTGCATTCCTCAGCTATCCTAATCCTTCCGACAATTTTTACAGCTTGAAGAACCTGGCTGTGGTAGAAGCTGCAAAGTAACTGCTCACAGAAGCAAACAAAGTAAACAGACAAATGCAATTTATTTTCTTTGAACTTCTGTGCTTGTACTAAGACTGGATAAAATATTTCATGACGAAAAGTTGATTATGATGATTTATATGTATTTTCTTTCCTACTAAGTTACTATAAAAAGCACATGCACTCAAGAAAGACAAAGGAAACTTTTTTTTTAAGGGAGGGGGGTGTCCAGAGTGGAACAAATTACGTCTCTTAAAAAAATTGAACGTCAGTGACTGGAAGCCCAAATCTGTTTCATCTTTCAACATAAGGACAGGAAGTAAGGTCACTGACAGCTCCTAATTGAAACCATCTTCAAACCAGACTTCTGATCTAGATCAGGATTTTGTTCTGTGACATGTAATTTCTATCCCAATTTATCACAGGAGTTAGTCCCAATTCAGCACTAGCTCCAGCTCTAAACACAGGCATCCACAAGGCAAGTTACCTAACCAGAACCTGTCCAGCTGACACAACCGTCTTCCTTCTATTTGGAAAGTAACCTGATGTTAACCCAGAGGATCTGCTACATAAATACTTGGAGCTTTGTTTTGAAATAACACTGAGCTAAATCACGCCTCATGGCTTTGTGGTTGAGGGCAGCGCTCCCCAAAATCCGCACGCATGTGGCGGAGTTCGTTTACAACAGAATTACAAACCACAGAAAAAGGTGGGAGACTCAACATCTAATCTGGTTTACACCCAGCTGGAAGGGGTGCAAACAGTCTTTGCAGTATCAAACAATTGCCAATAGGCGAGGAAAGAACTTCTATAAAGAGGACATCTACAAACTAGCTCCATACATTTTTGGCAGGGAAGCAAACAAAAGCAGATCCTTCTTCTCACATACAAAGCGATACCAGTTTGATTTTCTTATTTGGTATAGAAGTGCTCAATAGGAAATGCAGTCCCCAAAGGTTTGAATTAAATATAAATAACCTGGAAACAAAAATTGCAAATTGTACCAATACTGCTTAAGGAAAAAAATCTCTTTACCTGTGTAATCTACCTGTCCTACGTGGCCATTTATTTTCAGCTGCATTTACAGTTCTCAAGTGTGTCTCGACAGGCACCTGACAGTTTCCCACTCACCTGTCCAGAATCTCTCCCTTCCCTACAGACATGGAGAAATCCTACATTTTGTACCTTGTGAACAAGTTCCCAGCTTGCTCAACTGGGATATTTCATAGGAACACCAACAAAGTGTTCTGAGCACTAATACAGCCCCTCGTCTCTTCCCATCCTACTTGTTAGATACATAGCTACTAACAATTCAGTTGATGAATAAAGCTCAAAGATGCAGAATCACAACCACACCGTTTACCTGTCCTCTCACTAAAAATTTGTGCAGCATTATAAAATGCATGCAACTGAACTTGCATCCTCTGGTAAAGCAGAGACTAAATCAAAAAAAATTAAAAACCAAGAAATAGAGATGTTAATGGCCCTTCAGAAACCCTAAATGGAAATCACTTGCACCTATTATTTTCTGTTAATATTATCCCTTGTTAAATACATTTTTTTTTACTACTGTTTTCATAAAATGTACACTGCATAAAATAAATGCAGCACATGAAAAATATACTCACATCTATTTTTTTTCCTTGCTACAGTGACTATCCTTAGTAATAAGGACTGCAAAATATTCTTTGCTGTAGGTACAAAAAGAAAAATTTACAAAACTGTTTGAGCTAAAACCAATAATTCAAAAGCTCAAAGGTGTCATAACTAAGGCTGCCTATTAAAACTTGATTCAGCTTTTCTCTGCAGAAACATTATGACACAGTACTTAACTGCATGACCACAGGTCAATTCTTCACGTGAACAGCAGGCCAGCCTTCAGCAATGAACAGATACCATAGCACATCTGCAGATATTATTTGTAGGATCTCACGAAAACAGAGCTGCAAAATACTTCAGGAGGTCATCTAATCCATCCTTCCCCACCACGGTGGAATCAACGGTGCAATCCACTTCTGTTATGTCATTATTTAATCCATTGCTGCAAGATTATGTTACTGCTCCAAACCACGTATTTCAGGGTTTTGTTATCCCCACTGTTAGAAGGCCAGGAGTTAGAAAACCCACATCTCCTTCACTGCCACGTCCGTCTTTTGCTCCGTTTCTTACACCGTCATAAAGCACTGCTCATTACACTTGCCTTTGTGTCCATCTTTTATATATTTAATACAGCCCTGCCCACCTATTTTTCATTCCAGCCCAAGCAACCCCGTGCTGCCCCGACCTGATCCTCTGAGAGCCAACGTCTCCCTGGCATGCCAGCAAGAGACAGGAGAGCGACTAACACAAGCTAATGAGAGCATGAAGATAATACCCCGAGTGCTCTCGCAGTCTAGCACCTCTGTCATCCTGCCGAATCACAACCTGCTGGGGATCCACCATCAGCACCACATCCCCTCCTGCAGACCTGCTGTACAGCCTGCTCCTCGTCCTACATCCTCATCCTACTGCCATCCTTCAGCCCCTTCAGCGTGATACTACCGTGTACTTTCCTTACTGAAAAGTATCTGGATTTTCAGGCTCTTCTTTCACTGTTTCCAGCATTCACTCCACCCTTTACTCGTTGGTAATGATTAATGTCAATTTTGGCCTCTTACCTCTATTTCATACCGCAAGACCAGACGCACTGCTCTGACCAGATGGCTAGAACCAAACCAAAATTATACACAGGAAATTCATAGAAGAGAAGCCTCTCTAAATCAGACAGGGGAATGGAAGAAGGCAAAAAGGATTAGAAAACAGTTTATGCATGAAACACAAGCAGGTAGGGGATGTAAGTTGGAATTGCTAAAAACTGGAACTGAGCAACAAGTATCAGAAACCATGATTTTTTTCTTAAAGACTTGATTTAAAATAATCAAAATACTACTAAACTTTAGTACATCATAGTTCTTCCAACCTACACAGCTTGTCAACTCACACTAAAAAATGCTTTAATGCAGTAAATGTCAATAAATACTGGCACCTGTTGCTTTACTTTGCTTACAAGAAGTATTCCTTAAAATAGTTCTCTGAGAAATCCAGTTAGGCAGACTGGTTTATCATCCACAGGATCTTTATTGTTCTGAAGACAAAAGTCTTTCGCTTCCTGACGAACTTTGCTGTTGTGCTCACTGTTATTATATCTGAACATTTCATAGTCATTTCTCATCTGATTTTCAAAGTATTTCTAATAAATTAATTTTAGAAATGGTCAAATTCTGAGTGCCAGACTTAAAGCACTAATGAATATTTAAAATTACGCACACGACATCTATTCAACAGCTTCCCTTGACTACTTTTGCAGCTGCAAGCACTCAGCATTTCTGCAACACAGATCCCACAGGTCTCACGTCCAGTAAATGAGGAACACACAGCTAGTGACCACCTGCGGGAAGCTTGCTTTAAGCAACTTGCTCACGTCACGCCAGAGCTCTGCAACAGCAACGCAGGTCAACTGTCTAGGATAGCATTTCCCTACATTAACAGTGGGACCTTTATTCACAAGCCTCAAACAACTTCCCTGTTGCCTCCACCTCTTTCATTCCACACCTTCAGACATCTGCTGCAAGAGCAGCAAGTCTTATAGAAAGCTTCATTTGCTATCCAACACCCACTTCTCCCCAAAGCAGGATCAGTTTTGTACGTTGAACATGATGAGGGTATTGTCTGCATGCAGATAATTGTATGCAGGCGTGCAGATTGCTGTATTATCTATATGGACGTACATTTTATAATCATGGGATTACTGTGCCCATAAGTTATGGGTACAGAAGGAGAAATTTAAAATTGCCCAGGCTATTGTAGCTGCAGTACTTCCAACACGGATTTTTGCCTCTGCAGTCTTTATGTGCTGCTACAACTCTGCGTAGGAAGTTTTCCAGTTTTTAAAAGACTCCGAAAAACAATTCTGTCACGGGGTGACAGATGCACTTTCATTAAAGATTCAAGGAGTAGCAGACTATCACACTCCTGGCTGAGAAGAGGAAAGCTAAAGCTCTCTGAAGTCTTAGGTTCTTGCCAAATTCTTGCCAAAGTGTCCCAGAGCAGCCAGCACACACTCCTCTGTACCTCAATTTCAAGATTGGTGCCTTCAGCTACATCTCTTCCACTTTTGTCCCAGTCCTGTATCTTCACCACTTCTGACTCCTTTCCATACCACTTGCCACTTTTGGAGCAGTTTTTCTCCTTTTTTAAGCCAAGTTGATCTGTTTCCCAGCCTAATCACCCCATCACCAGGTTGCACTGATTGTTCCTTCTGGAAAGGACTTCTGTGTTGCAATTTCCCTCATCCACAGACCTATTTCCCACTCCTGCCCACCCAGCCTTCTTGATCTGCCAGCTCCAGTCTCTCCTCCCCTCCTACTCCCACACCTCCCAGGCTCCCACACACATCCCAGCCACCAGCAGAACAGACCAGAGAAGATCCAGAGATCCTTCTCTTACTACTACTGCTCAACTGAATAACACACAGCCTCCTTCCAAAAGCCATCTCTCCTTTTTCCCCCCTTGGGTCTGATGCAACAAGGACACACACACCCCTGCCCAACACTGCACCATCAGGCAGATGTCCAAGTTCCCCAAAGGGTATATAGGATATACCTGAGTTTTAGCAGACAAAAAAAAAAAAGGAAAAAAAAAAAAAAGCATCATTTCTTCTGCCACGATGCGTGCCTAAATTTGGTTGTTACAAGCTTTTGAAAAAAGTCACTTTCAAAGCAGCAGCAGAGAAAACATCCCCTTCAGAGCCATCACAATATGCCAAAGTTTAACTGCATGCTCCAAAGCATAAGGGTATTAAAGTTGTGCAGAAAAGAAGCTGGCAGAACTCAAAGCAGAAACTATTGTTTCCTTCTTGCCTCAACATCAGAAGTAGCTGAACTCTTTCAACTGACATTTTGGAAAAAAAAAAAAAAATCAGCCCATAGCAAAATGCATAATTTATAGCAAGTTTGATTGGAATTGCTAAGTCTGTTCTCAACTGTGCAGCAAAACAGTAACGCTTCTTACAAGCATCTTACAACAACTTGCGGCTTTGGTATAAGCTAGCACAGTGAGCCCAGTCCCCCATTTCACAGGATTTATTCTGTGCATTGCACATACAATTACACTGATGTCATCAGTGACGTGAGTCCTGGTGGTCAGTTGGATCTCTTCCTCTCTCATGTCCTAGGAAGAAGACACCACTAATCCACCACTCTTGTGAACCTTAGCCTTCTTGTGCCCTTAGCCTTCCAAAACAGACATCTCCAAGAACATCCACCAACAGCTGAAAACAGCACAAATGGGAAGTGGGGAATTGTTAATCACATTTGTTGCTGAGTTCACGTGCATTTAGCAACCACTGAAGAAAAGCACAGAAACATAAGACTTTTGAAGAGATGCAATGACACCGCATCATGCAACTGCAGAGTGCAGAAGCCACCACACTGGTAAGGATGCCATGAAAGCATGGTTCTTCTGCACTCGCCAGAAATATAAGAAACTAAGTCTGCGTTGTTCATAATGCTACCACGACTTGACTTTGGGTCTCCAAGACAAAACTTAAAAGACAACTTGTGCTGCTTCCACGGGGTTTTTTACTTACAGAGAGGTTCCCACGCCACACTGTGTTAATAACTCTCATGCAATTAGTGTTGTTCATACCGTATGCCACACTGGTCAAGGCTGGAGACACACCAGGCAGTTAAGGACATCACCCGTAACAACTCTTACGCAATTAGCGTTATTCACACTACACACCACAATGGGCAAGGCTGGAGGCACACTGGCATTTAAGGACATCACCCATAAACAGACTTTCAAGTGAAGGAAAGCCATGGCTCCCACAGCCAGAGTGTGACTGTGTTATTAAGAAGCCTGTTCTGCTTCACTTCTCCCCCAGGTAACTCCCCCTGCAAACACACACCCTCTGAATTGAGAAACAAGATTTGGGTTGTCAGTCTGCCGCTACTGCAGCCACCAGCTTCCCCAGACCTCTCGGAAGAGATCTGTGCTGCAGAAAGAAGCACTGCTCTTTGATGTGCCCAGCTCCCAAAATCTATTACAGCAGGTAGGTCACTGCTGTTAAAGCCTACTTTGTTAGAAGCGTGCTCTTTTTCAAGTAACCAAGCCTGCCTGCGAAACCTAAGACCTCGCTCGGCAGAAATGAGCTGCCACTCACAAAGCAGACACCACCGCACAAAAAGCTGCACTGTCCACTCGCTTGTTTAGCATTCTGACTTCTTGAAAGAACATGCAAACAAAACACACATTTCCTCTGGCAAGGCTACAAGCGTAGCTTGTAGACACAAGGCTGACATAAATAAAGCAAGCACAGCACAGACAGCAGGCTTAAAGGGAATCCTCCAGCCATATGGGTCTGCTGCGAAAATGAACTGGAAGTAAGCTTGACAAGCTCAACCGGCCACTAGAGACATGGTGCCAGCTCAAGCAGCTGTGACACCCTCATGCAATTAAGTTGAGCAAACAGTATCCTGCAACTGTCCCACGAGGCAGTTATATCTGATTCCTTGCCTGACCTCCACAACCCGTCTTCAGTCCTTGAGTCTCCGAGGAAACGCAGCGGAGACTTTTTAGAGTCTGTGGGAGAGAGGGGAGCGGCGTGCCAGAAAACAGCACAGCAAAGTGAGATAGATCCTCCTGATCATCCACACCGAGTTAGAGATTGTGCAATGACGCAAAAAGGGAAAAACACAGCCCAAGCTGAGTGGTAAGACATTTGCAGAGCCTGCCCAAAGCCCGTGTTCAACAAGGTGCTTGAATACATACGTACCTGCCCTTCAGCATACTAGCAGCCTATCTGCATACTGAGAGTTCACCATCTGCTTAATTGTGGAAGCTGAAGCCCTGATTCAGCAACATGTGACTTCAGTGGGAGCTGGATCAGGCATTCCAAAATCCAAGTCGATTTATTACTTAATTTCCTTAAGTACCGATGCTTGCTTCGCTATTTCAACGGCGAGCAAGTGTCCTTAATAGCCATTTCACTCTTCTGCTGTGCGCCTCTTCGGCGTAACTCTAAGCTGCAGGAGCTCGCTCTGTTACCGAACTGGTTAAGAGACCAAATGGCACCGAGTAGCAAATGAGCTGTGCTGAAAAGAAACTCTCAGGGAGTTTTAAGCCTGCTGACCAGCATACATCACTTATACCTCATACCACCACTATGCCATCAAAACTTTCCAAGGCTAAAGAAGAGACCAGGATGCAGCTTGTGTCCTAATTTTGTGAAGATGATGGGCCCTACACAGACAGATCAGACTCCTGCCACGCTTTTAATAAACGTCTCATTCTAACTGAAAAAGGAACAAAACATATTTGTTCTCTGCAACCTGTGGTCTTGAAATCTGCGTGATCAATGGGCCATTTAACCCATCTATGAAAAGCATCCTGTGAATGGGAAGTTTGGTCTCACTGCGCTAAAATTCATTATGTGTGATTGCATGTCTCATGGAAAAAGGGAAAGCGGAGGGCTCACAAATCAGAACAGCTCGACAGCTCCTGCCCTAGCCCAAGGAGGAGAGCATTGCTCTGGGAGAGATCCATTGTCTCCGCGTGCTCTCTTGCAGCAACCCAAACACTGGCTGAGTTGCATCACATTACCATTGCTGTTTTTAAGTTACACAAGAACACACCACATTCACACGAGTTTACAGAGATCCGCTGCGACTTAAGTCGCAGAACTTCTAAGACCCATTCAGCATTAGGCAAACAATTAAACAAAAGCCTTCAGTGACTTACTATGAAGCTCTAGATAAAAAGAAGCCTGGCCATTCCATTAACCTCTGGGAGGCATAAAAACCAAGCAAATCTCCACCTTACGAGCACGACCCTTTGCCATCTCCTTTGCTTTGAGTGGATGGTTTTCAGGTACAAAGAGACTCCTGGAGATAACTACACGTCACCAACTTCCACGCTGCATCCAGCCGATGACCTGCAGCACCTCCCGCGGCCCCAACGCGCTGCCTTCCCCGCACGGCTAGCTAGCACGCCAGCCGCTTTATGGGGCAGAGGTAAGCCCTAGACGTGAAGACGGGCACGCTGAGGACGGGCACGCTTCCTATCGCTGCTCGAGGCTCCCCGCTACGTTCCCCCCGGCTCAGAGTCACCGGCCCACGGCACGGTTAACGCGGGGTGTCAGGGCTCCTTGCCGCTATGTAGGTGTGGGTACGGGGGCATGACTTGTGCCTGGTACCCCCCGAAGGGAAGACCCACACCGGCAGCAGAAGGGTGCCCGCGACACGCCAGTTGTTTCATTTAAAGCAAACCCAGGACTGAAGACGAAGCCCTGTGGGGGCACAACCACCGTGGGTACCAAGCCTGCTGCCGAGCCGCGGCCGAACTGCGATGCCGGAGACAAGGGGGCAGAGCGGGGGGGGGACAAAACAACAACAAAAGGGGCCGCCGATCCCCGGCGGTGCCCAGGCGCCTCCCGGGCCGGGCCGTGCGGGGCCGCGCAGGACGGTGCGGGGCGGCAGCGCCGCGGCCCCCCCACGCCCGGGGGTCTCCCCACGGCCCCGCGGGACCCCCGCAAGCCCCCCGCGGCATCGGCGGCGCGCGTGTACGCGCGTCCCCGCGCGGAGGCGGCGAACAATGCGCGTCCCCCCGCGCCGGGCGGGCATTGTTAGCGGCGGGGCGCCCCCCCCCCGCACCTGCCACGTTCCCGTGTCGTCCCCCCGCCTCCCCGGCTTTGTTCCCCCCTCACCTGCGGCGGGCGAGCCCCGCAGCGCCGGCACGGCGAGCAGCAGCGGCAGCAGGGCGGGCAGCGCCGCGGCCAAGCGCGGCGTCCGCTCCATGGCGCGGCGTCAGGTCATCGCGGCGCCCCGCGGGCACGGCGGGCTGCGCTGCTCTTCCTCCTCCTCCTCCTCCTCCTCCTCCTCCCGGGCGCATCCGGGTGGGAGGCGGCCCCCGGCCGCCCGCCCGCAGCTCTCCCGGAGCGCGCCCCCGCCGCAGGCCGCCCCGCCACC
>NC_048893.1:58508487-58662345 GCF_011077185.1 Oxyura jamaicensis | reverse complement strand
GCCCGCCTCCGCGCGGGGGCGCGCCCGCCCCGCCCCGCCCCGCCGGCCGCGCGCGGGGAGCGGGGGGGGGGGAGGAGCCGGGTGGAGGGGGAGGGGGCGGGGCCAGGCCGCGTCGCAGGCTCCGCCCCCCGTCGGGGGGTCTCCTCTCCCAGGGCCCGGTGTGAGGAGTCGTGGAAATGCGGCGTCCACGTTCCTTCTAGTTTGCTAAAAAATGGAGGTTTACGTGTCCTTAGGTGTCAAACAGACGGTTTTTGAGTTAGTTGCCAGTCCCCTGGAAAGAGCTCAGCTCAAAAAAGCAGTCCTGCCTTCCGCACCTTCATACCCACCATTTCTTCAGGGCACATCAGGACCTTCCCTGCTGCCTCCTCTTTCCCTTTCCAACCTCCCTTGCATATCTGCAGCCCAGGCTAAGCAACAGACACAAAAAGCCTTAAAAAAGCAACAATAGCCTTAAAAAAACACTTCATTCCAGCATGCCTACGTTGCGAGCAATGGTATGCATCGGCGCTTGGCATGGAGTGTGCTGTTTCATGCTCTGTTTCCATTTTTTAAAATTTATTTATTTATTTGGTATGCTATCCCTCAGAAATACTCAGCAAGAGAATAGGAATCCGTCCCTACTTCAGATTCAGTATGAGCTTTGAAATGCTTAATTTCCAAACACATTTCAGACGCCGCCCGCCACCCCTTTGCTGAAGGATACCACATTACACGGCAGCGCCTCTAGCACCAGGCCACGTAAGGCTGCCTGTAGAACATTTCAGCTTGCCTGTAGGTAATTTGTTTCTCCAAGACCCAGCCATGAAAGGTAACTTCCCAGACTAAAGCGTGAGACAACTTTTCTCACATTTCTGAGATGTTATCCTCAACGAAATCCTCAGCGACTGCTAACTCATTCACTGTCTCAGCTAACAAGATTTCCTGCTCCGGCTCCTGGAGTTCAGTTCACAAAAATAATCTTCCCATCTTCCCATCTCATGTTTAGGTTCATGTTCCCCAGTTTCTGTGTCTACTAAGACCAAATCGGTATTTACGTTATCTCCCGGCTTCCTGGGCTTATTTAGGAGCTGTCACATCGGATGGTGTGCTCACCGTTCCCTTGCCATTTCACGCCTTCCACCAGACACCTCCAAGCTCAGCTCCTATTGTTAAATAACAACCCAATGGAAACAACAACTGTGAGGCAGCTACCTGCTATGGTACAGTTCATCCTTTGTTTCAGTCTGTTGTTTCCCAGTAGGTAGGAAGGAATTTCGCTAGTCATATGTGATCCTCCATCCTGCTTCGCCTCCCATTTGTAACAGACCTTCACTGGACCCATATGCTGGAACATTGTTCTGTGACTGTACCCCTACTCCCCTAAGCGGTAGTATCAACTTATCATCATGCTGTTGCCTGGTTTGGTGTCTTCATGTTGTCTCCTTGACCCCTTTTTGCAGTTCCCTTAGTCCCAGATTTCCCAGAAAACCTCATAATACATGGCAATCTGACTGCGATTTACTCACCTGTTTGTCTCGGTGAATCTGGCCAGGGGTTATCCACATGTATTTGGCATCTTTGTGGCAGCTGACACCCAACAATTTTATCACTCACTGCAGGTTTATTCTCCTGCTCTTTACGTAGCCTTCAGCTATTTCTTCAATATACTTCACATCGTTAACCAGAAAGTCCTGTTTTCCTGAGTACAACAGAAACTATGACAAAGGACTTTGTTTGTTCACAGCTTCAAGCATGTCTGTTTCTACTTCTCTTTGTGCTTTCCTCAGGACTTCAGACTCTGTCACTGCATCTTCACTACCTTCTCTCTCCAGTCCTTCTCACCCAATGCAGATGCACAGAACAAAAATGCAACAGAATAAATGGCAAGAAATTTGCCCAGATACCCCTTGAAGGGATGACATGCTGGGACCTGTTTTTCCTTTCCCTATGGTAGAGAAAAAATAAAAAAAAATAAAAAAATAAAAAAAAGGAAGAAAAAAAACACTAACATGTTTCTGACAAGTATTCAAGTATTTTAAGTCAAGAATGACGATCAACTATAACATCACTATAAATAATCTATATATGCATATATGTAAAGCACAGATAGGCAGGAGTCTTCAGATTTCACTAAAACAGTACTCTGGAAAAAATACATTATATTTTGCTAGGACATTAATACAAACCAGAGATCCTGGAATCTGTGGTTCTCACACGCTCTCCTACATTGTCACTTGCAAACTCACAAAGCGAAATTAGCTATAATTGTAACTATGTTCTACTCTGCAGCTTACAAATGCAGTCATCACACAAAGTGAGTGAGTTGGGAGGAGAGGAATTCTCTTTCCTGTGGCACCTTATTGTGGTCTTTGGTTGTGTGGGTAAAGATAGTAGCCACCCTGCTTGAGGGCAGAGCAGAAGTAATCTTCTGTAACAGTGTGGCTAGCAAGGATTATTTATGTACTGCTGAATGACTTCCCATTGCATATACACCAGGAAGTTTTAGACATTATTGAGCTTTCCATTACTATGATGGCTACTGTGATTTGTCACAGGGGCAAGACTGAGAATGCAAAAAAATATATATAATAATAAAAGGCTGTGCAAAGTATGATTAGATTAATGATGACAGGTTTCACCTGGAAACTGAGAGCTTGCTTTGTGAAGAACGTAAGGGAAAAAAGAACAAATAATAGTTTGGATAGAAACCTCACAACTAAACACACACAGCGGGATATCTGGAAGCTGAAACCTCAGCAGTGAGCACCCACACTGCAATGACAGAAGTAAGAGCATCCTCAGAAGGCTCATATGTTTTACTGGAAGGTAAGATGTGAAATTAGACCCTCCTACAAAACTGAAAGTACTTTCCAATTGTCTTGCTTCTTGTACTGTATGCAGTATCCAAATCCAGAAGCCTGGTTCTCAAACTTGTACCAGTTCAGAGATGCAGGAGTGAACTGGAGACCATCAACATTATTTCCGATGGAATCAGACAACTGCTCAGTAATTTAACTTCCAGTTATTATTGATTTGGGATTTAGTGTCCAGAACTGCTGATGATATTTTTGCCTTTAGGGGGATGGTATTTATCAGAGAGAGAGAGAGAGAGAGAGATTTTATTCTCCTGCTCTTTTGCTGTTGCTGAAATATGTGAGGAAACAGATATATTTATTTATTTATTTATTTATTTATTGTGCATTTTTCCAATTTGCTGAACCACGCATTGAAAAAAGAATTCAAAGGTGGTGTTCTAGCTTCGCTTAGTGAGGACCTTCAGACATCTAGTTTTCTTATCAACACTTGTGTCTAATGGAGCAGAGAGTGTTTTTATTCATGATGGCTTTTCTTTTACTCTCTGCAAAGTTGCATGCTGTGGAAAGCCACATGGTAAGTGACATAAAAAAGACCCAAAGCATTCCCAGATCAATATGGTCTGGTCTTATTGTACACTTCTTCCTCAGAATGGTTATGCGGATTGACTCCTCTGACTCCTTCACTTCCACCACATGCCAAATCCCTCTGCCTCAAATTCCTGTCTCTTAAGTTCATCTGCTGCAATATGTTAGCTTAAATGGACTTAATGTTGTTCTTCCAATGGAGAGGTATGTCACTCTCTGAGGCTAGAGTCTTCTTTTCTTCATATCTGCAAACAATCATGACCTCAATTATCCCATTTTGTTCTAAAAATACAATTTTATACCACACAGACATACCATATACAGAAATGGCACTGCAGACCTATTTTGTACCATCAAACTGTTCTCCATCCTTATACACTGAACTACATAAAATAATTCCATATATACTTTGCTAACTTTCCCTGATAAAATTAATGCATTCCAAGCTACTATAGTATTGATCATGACAACAATTACATTATTTCTTTGTGTTACGGAACAACACACAAAACTAAGCAAGCCAAGTCTTGTCTATAGTAAATCTGGAACCTAAGTAAGTTTCAAGTACAGTGACTTTACTATAAATTATCCTTGGTAATCCCATCTTAAACAGAGTGCTCAGTAAAAAGGTCCATTATGTTCACATCCATTAAAGTCCTCCCACAAAACAGAATCAACAAGCCTTCCTGCCTTTTTATGCAATGTCAATAAACACTTCCAAAAAAAATCCAGACTTTGCAAAATCCTCCCCCACATCTGTTTCCAATCATCACTTCATAATTGAGGGTGCATCTCCCATTTCGAAAACCATTTGGGCTTCATTTAAAAAGATAAGGCTTCCTCCTGTCTGGCCCAGATATAGATTATACCAAAGATTAATCAAATGCTATCCTAATTTACATAACGAAGAAGGTAGATCAATAGATTTTGCAGACTCAGGGATCAGTGGTTTTGGAAAGTAAAAATAACTAAGTCAAATAGTCAGTGAGTAGAAGCTTTGCTAGATTTCAGCAGGAGCAGCTGGAATGAACACTTTTAAGATCTAGCCCATGCCATTCACCTCTAGAGAGCTTTTCCTCCTGCTGACAGATGATAGTAGCTTGACCTTCCTGAGATAAAAGCTGCAAGAGGCCTTCTTCCTTATAAAGGCTGTAAGAACCCTTCTTCCTTCCCTCAAGTCTACTTTGGTTTCCTACTGCTAATGGTTTCTGGTCCCTCCAAAAGTTACAACCCCAGGCTCCCTCCCATTCAATACCTGCCACAAAACACCCCTACTTCTGTTGTCTAGTCTTTTCTTCATTCACATTCATCTTCCTACAGTCTTCCTGTCTGTATGTCCCTGTTAAGACCTTTTCTTCCCACTTTGCTTCCCCATCTCGCAGCAAACTGTTGCCACCCAGATTATGTGTAAAGCAAGAAACTTACCTTATATCTGGGGCTACGTTTGAGGCACAAATTGCATGATTCCTAAGCCATATTTCACATTACTGTCCTCGAACAGCATTATCCCTCCCCAGCCACCCTTGTTCGGCACTGAACACTGCAGTCAGAGCTACGTCCAGCTTCTTCCTACTTTGATCACTCCTCTCCTTTTCTGAATGTAAAGCCTACAAACCCTGCCTGCAAACCAGAACCCTGTTGTATTGAGCTGAACAGGCACTGAATGGAACAGGCCAGAAAAGATGGTCCTTGTCTCGCTGCCCTGAATAGCCAAAGCCCCAGTCCCTGCTTTGGAGGTGGCTCATTCAGCTTTGCCTCAGGGGGATGTACACCACGGTGCGTCGGTGCGTCGCAGTGCAGCTGTGCCCCAAGGAAGCTCTCAAAGACTGTTGAGAAGGCTTGTGACAGGCAGACGTAATAAAGAGACATAAAACGCTTGAAAAGCCTTAATTGTCAAGAAAAGAAGAGTTTATTAAGGGCGATGTTTGAAACAGAAAGAATTTAATCCAAAAAAAAGGAAAACTTGGGTCTGGATCTCCAGTGGGATACACCAGCATGGTAATGAACTGTTGAGGACAGCAGCAAAAATCCCCTCTTTTGAACTTATAAGGCTCACATAGACAGAGCACGTAGCAGGATCCAGGGAGCCACATCAGGTGGCTTGAAAAGCTTACCCCACTGCTAACTTTAGTGACAGAGAAATGAATCGGAACTAAGGGACTTTTTTCAGGACTCGACCACCTTTTACGCTTCCATTTGTTACAGGATGCTGACAGGGTGCTGTCTGCTGTACTCCGATGCAGAGTTCAAGCTGAAAAACACAAGTGAAAAATTGAATTAGGTACCCGAATTGATTATTTGATATCATATTCTCCGATCATCACAAACGTTATTAAAATTATTTCCCTGTCTTCGAAAACAGGAGAAAAGAGGCAGGCAGCTCGGAAATTGCTTCCAAACCCCACAGAGATGTTAGTGACACGGGCATTCCCCTTGGCAGCCCAGCCAGTCATGTGGTTGGCACATGTTCCTGAGCATCCAAGTATTCAATAAAGATAAAAGCATAATTAATTGCAGTCCTCCTGCTCAGGTACCATGGCAGTAGGCATTAGCCAGACTGAGCTCAAAGCATTAGGATAATTAGCCCGGGTCAGTGGTGGGCCAGCATTTCTCTGCCTGGATGAGTCGAACGTGCTGAAGCTGTGCTTACAAAAGCCACCTCTGAAACCATCCTCTGCAGATACTCATTCCAGATGCTGAGTTCGAGTCACAGGGGTGAGCACAGGGTGAAAAATGAAGGCTAAGAAATTAAGACAAGGGAGAATTTGGGACATCTCTGCTGATAACCTTTTTTCTTAGCTAGGGGAAAGCCACAGGACCGAATAATCCTATGCCAGGAGGAAGCTGAAAAGGCACGAGCTGCAGCTACTGCTGACATTTGGTCAGGAGAGCTGCTGGAGCGAGCAGCTGGAGCCAGAAGTCCTTCCTTCTCCAGTTCTTCTCAGTGATATTTTATGCAACGTTATTCTAAGGTCAGCTAAAGGACATGTTAGTAACGTCCTTGCCAGTGAAAACCACCACTATTACATTATGTTTATTTACTTACGATTTTATGAAAAGAGTTTCCCTTTGAAAGTCCATTTGAGTAACCTGTAAGATTGAGAGCAATATTTGGACAGAGCTCTGAATAGTTAATGGGAGCCCTCTGTGCTCTGTCTGCAACCAGTTGTCGTTCCCTTTTTAGTGCATTAGTTGAATGTGTACAGTGGGAATATTTTACTTTGTTTTATGTTACTGCAATTTGCAAAAATTACACTAATAGCCCAATTTCGTGCAATTATCTGAATGCAGAACATTGTTCAGTTGAATTCCCATAGCCTAAACCTACTACTTCCCTTGGCTGTCTCACTTTCAATTATGATCCAAGGTCTGCACATCAGATGAAATGCTGCCATTGTAGAAATGGATCCTTTCTTTAAAAGTTATTTTTGGTGGTCTTCTGCCATACAAGTTGTTTTTATTGTCTGCAACCAAAGGCACTTTAAGGAAGTCTGGTTTTAACATCACAGGCCTGCAATACCCATACTTTAGCTAGAGCGGTTTGTTGTGTTCTTGTGGTAATAACCCTGTTAGGTTTGCACCATAATTGCATCTCTGAATGTCTCTTGAGCTGCAGTACAGGGCACAGTGTGGCTTTATGAACACACAGGGGATAGGGAAGAAAAGAGGAAGGCCATTCAGAGAATTGCATTCTTTTTTCCTTCTATCTACACCAGAGCTGACACAGTATTGGAAGACAGGCAATGCAAGATGTTAACACTATGTTAATGCCAGCTTGGTGGTCAAGTCTGAGTATTCAGAAATCATAAGGCTGGCTAACGGATCACTAACATCTGTTTTTGTGTCTGCTTTTCCTTTTCTGGAGCCTTTACAATTCACATCTCCAAGTCTTAGTCCACAATCTAAGAAAAAGACAGACCTTTTAAAGTCTGAGTTTTTATTAAATGACGTGACCCCAGGATCTAGGACTTCAAGATAAGCAACAAAGATGTGACTTATATAAGTTGGTGATAGCATGCTAGTTTCCCTAAATCAAGTTAGTGAATTAGCCCAGCCAGCTGACCTGCCTCTCTGTAAGGAAGCACATTTGGTACATCTTAAAAAGGTTGGATAATATCACACTGGAAATATTCTTCCTTGAACCTCCAGAAGGCTTGACTCCTACTCTGGGACGTCTCTCTCTGTTTCTGTTCCTCTGAAATACTTATCCAGCATTTCCTCATTTTGGCTTAATGTTCCACATCCTTGATAGACCTCTCATTTTCGGTGGGATGAAACCATTCCTACATCTACTTTGGAAAGAACTTGCATTCCTTAATTCAGCCAGGACAAATGCAGTAGATCTTTTTAAAATGAAGTTACATGCATACATTTCTTTGAAACTCAGCCTCTATGCTATATTTCTTTGTTGTGAATGGAAAGAAATGATATGCATAATACGCATTTCATGATAAGACAGGCAAGGCCAGAGGCCGGTGTCTGACCTATCTCTCTCCTTTGTCTGTAGAGGAAGGCTTCGATACCTAGTATTTTTCTTGTAGATGGATAACATTAGATGAAATGAATCCCAAGCTTGATGTCTCATTTTGGGTATCCATGAATCAAAATAACAAAATTAAATTCCTCTTTCATTTTATTTCCCTTAAGTTTCTTCCATCTTTTTTTTGCCCTAAGGGAATAGCTACCTCTCAGGGAAGTGAAATTATGAAAACTACACATTTATCTGACATCACTATTCAGGTCTCCAAATGACATTCATCAAAGAAAAGGATATTTTGGATATTAATAGGATGAAAAAATAAGCAGTAAAAGAGGAAAAAAAAAAAAGCCACAAGATTTTAAAAAGGAGAGCAGTAAAGAACTAACACAGTGTTTTTAGCTTTGCATTCTACATTTTACATGCTCATTATATGGTCACACACCCAGATACACACATATATACTCCGTTTCTAATTGCCTTTAAGAAATATGTCAGGCAGGAAGGCAGGATTCTTCCTTCTTATTTTGGCTGGCATGCTTTGTAGTAGCCCCATCTCACTGCACTCGAGAACATGGCCACACTGACACATTACTGACACGGTATTTTACTCATGAGTACTCGGTGCCAGCCCAGAAGAAAGTCTCAGGGAACATAAATTTCATTTTGTGCTCTACGCCAGCCTTCTCCATCACAGAGAGCAAAGAGCACAAAAATATATACCGGCTCTCTAAGGATCCTTTCATTTTTTGCTTTCTCAGAACTGCCACAGCCGCTAGCTCCTTGCGGAGGATCAGACAGACACATGTAACAGCTCTACTCATTCGTACAGGGAATCACTCACAGAGCCGGTTTCCTATCATTAAGCTACTCTGAGAAGTAAGTGAGAGTGATGCAGGCATCGGCAATTATTTAACATCATGATCAGACAAAAATAAGTGGACTGGCTGCCTTGATGCTGCAGTGCTTCCTTCCAACATGACTGTCTGGGAATTCTGCTGCTCCAAATCTAGTTTCTACTCCAGGTATAGTAATGTGCCAGCATCTTGCCTGGGGATGCCTTTCACAGGCATGGAGCAGTACATTATGCTCCCCAGCATTTATGTATCAAATATACAGGTGTCACAAAAGTTTACATTGGAACTGGGAAGGTTATTTATTTATTGAAATTCTGATTTAACCTTCATATGTCTTTTATGACTTTGCAACACCCGTGTTTATAAATAAATATATATATTCAGGTATACATTTATAGATATACAAGCATTTGATGATGCTCTATTTTTGGAGCAGAAATCAATACTAGCTGCCCACTGCCAAGTGGCTCACCAGAATGCATGGCCATGAAATTCTGCATTAACAAATACTGGTATGTGGGACATAGAAGAGGAGGAAAAAAAAAAAAAAAAAGAAAAAAAAAAAAAAGAAAAAGAAGTGTTCAAATGAAAGCATATTTCCATTTCATGCTTGCAAAGCATTATATAAACAGAAAATTGGAAAGGATCAAAATCCAAATTCTTAATGCCCTTAAAGTTATGTATCACATTATATTTCATTATACATTTTTTAAAAGGCTCCACCTACTCTCTGGGACCAGAAATCTTTTAATAGCATGAAGTTAGTCAATCTTACTTTCATTAATATTCATATCTATGCCCCAGTTCTTACATGAAAATCCCCTCATGGAGACTCACTGCTGCTGCAGCAGAGCACTGCGCAGGACGGGGACCCCTTTGTGCTGGTGGTGCCTGCATGGCGCAGCCCTGCACGGCGGGCAGACGGCACTCGTTGCACAGCGCCTGCTTCACCTGCTTCCCACTCCCTTTGCCATTCTGCCACCTCCTTGTGCACCATCTTCAGCAGACCTTCTGCTGAGGGGGATGTGGTCCCACTCCAGTGATGAGAGGGACGGGCAGAGACTGGTAACATGCTTGCTCTCCGCATTGCCAAAGACATTTTAATAATCTTTGCCAGGTTATTCAATCTTCTCATCTTTTGCTTTGTAAAAAAAACCCTCATTTTATAAAAGGGAGACAATGGGGCTTCTCTTCCCAAGGGTCTCTTACAGCCATACAGCTTCTGGTTTCCATTTAGCGCTGACTCGATCTCTTTATGCAGCACCACGCTGTGATGTGTAAACTTAGCCTGCAACAGTCTGAAGGCAGAAGAGACCATTGTGATCATCTCGCCCAGCTTCCTCTAGGATTTCTGTCAGGGATTCCTGCATGAGGCGCCACGGTTTCAGTTGCCAAGGAAACAATTATTAATCTTTTCCATCCCTCGCCACCCCTATCCTTCCTTTCCATTTTGTCATTTCTTCTCACAATGAAAAATCTTGTCAAACGTCCTAGCCCCTCGCTCTAGCATCCTCACCTCCACCCCAAAGACAGAAGGGAAAGGGTGGAGAGGATTCTTGGCTGGGAGGTCAACCCAAAGCATACCTCTTATCTGTGGATTCTGTACTGCAGGTGGATGACCCTTTGAAAATGATCCTCTCAGCAGTGCACAGCTTATCAAATGCTCTATTGTTTGGCTAACACAAGACATATTAGTTTTTAAATTACCCAACAGTGTACTTCTTGATATATTTTTAGTATCTTTCCTTTCACTGCAGCCCAAGCTCCAGCACAGCCTCATGTGGAAACACGTTAGAAAAGCACACTTTATTGTAACACGCAGCTAAAAAGCAAAAGCAATAATGAGGAAAAGAAATGAGGATGCAAAGAGATGGAAAATTGTGCAGAGGGAAGATGGAAAGAAAAAAACCTGCAACAACTAGAAAATAAATTAGATGTAGTCAGAGCAGCTGGAGATAAACTTCTGGAGTCTCAGGAGATTCAACTCAGGTATCTTCAGGCAAGTTACAGGAGAGCTGCATGATTCCCTGAGGGGTAATGAGTCCTGCCTCCATAATTCATAGCTTCTGACAGTTACACTGATTTTACACCCTGAAATACAACCGTGATCAGGGCAACTGATCGCAGGACAGAAGGGTGACTCACCAGGATAATTCAGAAAATAATCCCCTCAAATTCAGTGGAATTATATCAGTGTAATCAGTTAGTGCACACAGGAGGGAGGATAAGCACAGCAACTTCAAGGAGAAAAAAAAAGGAACCAAGTACTGACAAAAAGCTAATGGGGAGGAGGGCTGCCGTTTGGCATGTTTTGATAATTCACCAGTTTGGGTAATTATCCCCCTTCATAAGTAAGTTGACAATAGCTCACATACAGGAAAGCAGAGTTACCTTGCCAGCCTAAGGAATATCAGTGATCAAAGAAAAGCCAGGGGTATGTAGAAACTGAAACATTTCCACTGGTGAGCCACTGTGGGGAGAGAAATAAGGTAGGCCACATCAACAAGGCAACCCCTGCTTAAGATGAGGGAGTGATGCTTCAGCCCTTCCTGAAATCCCAGCTACTTCCCTTTGGAAACCACTTGCTGATGGTTTAAGGTGGTTGTAACAGAAGCAATAAGGTAAATCTGTGTGTGAAAAATGATGGAGAAAACAAGTTACTTTTATGAATGTCGACGATATCCCAGTTTTCCTGTTGGCTATTTGCCTGCCTGGCTGTACAGAAGAATGTTGGAGGAAGCAAATAGGAAGCAAAGACTGACCACATACCAACACCATTTCAAATATCACAGAGCTGTTAAAACGCTATAGTGGGAAATATCTACCCACATACCTTCGTGCAGGCAAGTGTTAATTTCTCATAAGTCCAGGGAGAATCCAGAAAGCCCTGAACTGCTAAAAACCACAGCTGATACAAAAGAATCACAGAATCATCTAGGTTGGAAGAGACCTCCAAGATCACAGAGTCCAGCCTCTGACCTGCCATTAACAAGTCCTCCACTATCCCTAAGCTCTGCATCTAAACGTCCTTTAAAGACCTCCAGGGATGGTGACTCAACCACTTCCCTGGGCAGCCTATTCCAGTGACTAACAGCCCGTTCAGTAAAGAAGTGCTTCCTAATACCCAACCTAAACCTCCCCGGCACAACTTCAGCCTATTCCCCCTTGTCCTGTCACCAGGCACGTGGGAGAACAGACCAACCCCCACCTCGCTACAGCCTCCCTTCAGGTACCTGTAGAGTGCAATAAGGTCGCCCTGAGCCTCCTCTTCTCCAGGCTGAACAATCCCAGCTCTCCCAGCTGTTCCTCGTAAGACTTGTTCTCCAGACCCCTCACCAGAAATGGATGAACAGCAGAGTTGGAACAAGCCAGAGAAAACCAACCTTTGGGAGAGAGCTGAGTTTTCCACTTGACCTTGAAGAGGTGTCTATGTTCAATGGAAGTTATTGAAAACAACTGTGCTTTCTGGTAAGACTTAATGCACAAGAGTTTTTATTATTATTATTATTATTTTAATTATTTTAAAATTTGTTTCATGTTCCCCCGATCAGCAGCTGGCCATTACATGTTACTGGGTCATTATGGTGTAGAGTACTACTGGAAAAGGAACTCTGTCACCTGAGGCTACTCTCAGGGCTTAGCAAAAGGCACCTCACCAATAGGCCACACTGTCTGGATGTAGCCTGGGCACTAGGGAAAAAAATCATAGCGATGGCATCTATTCACATTTTCCTTAACAGTCCTGGAGAAGGCTATGGTGGAAATGAAAAAACGCCCAATGTCCCTGTTTGGCATGGAGGTACAAGGACTGAATGCGTGGGCTGCCTCAGAGGCCCGTGCTTCCTCCCCTCAGCACTGGTACAGAAACGTGAGAACTCATTATTCCCAGATAAGAGAAGCAACAACAACGGACAGCCATAACAACAAAACCCAGGTAAACCTGAGAAGGGCGCTGTCACTTGACCCTGCTGTTTCTCCCCTGGGATGCACGGAGCAGTGCCCAGGCAACGCTCCCCTGCTGCTTCCTGCCCACACCAGGCTGGTGGCAGGGCAGGGGGGATCAGCTTGCAGAAAGAGCATGATCCTGCTCGAGCACACACAGTGCAGTCTTCCCTTGCAGCAGACCCGAGTACATCGGTTGAGCCAATGGCACCAGGAGGCTGAGTCCACTGGCTATGTCTTCTGCTCCTCACGTGGACTTTTACTCAGTGCCTGTTTGCATTATAGGGCTGCTGGCTATAGGGTGTCTTCTCCCCAGCCTGGGCTGGAGGTGTTCCTGGTTAGCTGAGCTGGGGAGGAAAGGCTCTCTGCTGCCCAGGATAGGGAGCCAGGAGGGTGCTGGTCTTGGAGGTCTTGCATCCTAGAGACCCTCTGCTGCTTGTCTCTGAGTCCAAGACAGGTCCTCTGTGCCCGCAGAATCCCCAGTATTTAATTTTTCCAGATCTCTAGGAGCTTGGATGTTTCAGACTTGCCAACACCACCCACAAAGCTACAGCTTTCCAACCTGTTCCCACTTGCAAACTCCACCTTTCCAAGGCTCAGCAGCCCCTTGCTATCGGGCATGCCACTCCGCACAGCTGACTTCATTACGCTCCTCTGTCCTCCTAGTCATTGCCAGCCCCTGGTGTTATCAACAGAGATTTCACATTCACTTAGATCATAGATTAATTTGTTCCTTTAATAGATTAAACAGCTTCCAGCATAGTCCTGATCCCACAAGCCTCTCATTGACTCTGAGGTCTGTCAGTTGGCCTCCTGCTGGTTCAGCTCACACAAGTGGTATTGATGCTGCAGTGTTAATTTTTAGAATCAAAATGCACTGTGCTACTGACTAACATGCCCAGCACAGTTTCATGTACATTATCACTATGCAATTACCTTTGTCAACCAAATACATTGTCTCATAAAAGCACAAATCAGGTTTGACAAGTTTGCTTGTAGTCACCATATAACTATGTCAGTGGCATTAATCATGTTCTTTTCTGCAGTTCTTTCTCAGCTGAATCCCATGCAGGTCTTCCTTTGTTTTCCCTGAAACTGAGCCAAGGCTACCCAGCCTGCAGTTACTGGGCTCATTCTTCTGGGAAAAAATAATATTAGTCTTTTGCTCTGCTTTGTACTACCTTTACTGAGTCCTGACTCCACTTTTCTCTGACCATCTCTGCCCTGATCTCCTGCACAGAGAAGGACATTCCTCTTTTCTCCAGTAGAGGCTTAGGGGCAGGGCTTAACTCATGCCATGTCCCTTCCCTCTCCCTCGATGTGCTTTTTCCTCTCCCACTGAAGAGCTACCGCATGTATGAAACTGGGTTCTGGGAGGGCAGTGGGCAAGAGAGGGCTGTGAGGGTCTGCATGCCCGGAGTACCACCTCAGTACCTTCACCACGTGTTTTTCTGCCCCACAGAGACAGCCCCTGGACAGCAGAAAGACCAGACCATCCAAGGAGTGAGGGATAAGTGAGGGGGACCGAGCTGGAGAGTTCTCCTGACCTTTGTCCAAAAGGTTTGGCTACTGCCACGATTGATGACAACTAAATATCGTCCTTCGGATTGTTATCAGCAGTGATGTTCAAACGGTATCATTTCTCCTTACCTGCGGGTCTACTCAGAAGTCTGCTGGAGCCTTTTCATTAGCATCAATTAGCACCAGATCAGAGATTATGATTGCATTTCCCTGGAGGTACAAAAGATGCGTCACACTCATTCTCTTCCTCGGGATTCTCATTCCTTGGGATGCTCAGCATGAGCAGAGGGTCTCCTCTGCAGGAGAGCAGTAGCAGTGCACTCATTTCTCCAGAGGAGTTTCAGGGTTTCCTTGCACTCAACCAGCCCCTTCCACACAGCCTGCAGCTTCAGAGCGACTAGCGGGGCTCCTTCACTTTAGGATCCTTCACAGACTCTCCAATTGTAGGATTTCCCAGAAAATTAAAACAGATTTTCCCATGTGTCAGTGCTTACTCACCAGGAAACCAACAGATTCAAGATCATATGGCTATCCTGCCAGGGTAACCTGTTGTATAAAGAGCACACGCCAGGCCACAGAGAGCACAGGAGGAACCTGTGTTTCACTGTTCAGGAGGAAAGGATCACCCTCAGACGATCGTTGTATTCAGAAATGTACTTCGAGTACCCTTTGCTGGGGATTCTCTGTAAATAAATGGAGACACAGGCCATAATAAAGAACAACTGCTTCACTGTTCAGGGAGTAAATGCAGTGCCCTGGGCAAGCAAATGGGATGGCTCGGTCACAGAGAGCTCAGCACAGGCTGGTCAGGTCCATTGTTAACTCTGCTCATATGTAAAATCAAGAGGATGGGAGAAAATAGAGAAAAGAAGGAAGAAGAAAAGGGAGAGAGAAGGCAGCCAGAGAAAGCTGAGCTTCTTAGTAAGTGTGCGCCCTGCTCTGTGACCCCATCTGCCCGCAGTCAGAGGGCAAGGAGGCACGCACCCTATTGAAGTCTCTTGCAAAAAACACGTCCTTTCTCTGTAACCTCTGCTTGTACTGAAGAAAGGTCATAAATGACAAAGCTGGTCCAGGAGCATTATGAAACGTTATGAAAGGAGCCAAGCTGCTTATGGTGTAAACTGCACGCGCTTCACTTGTCAGAAATTACTTACCAGCTATTATTTTCCCCCGCAGCAGATCATTGGCTTCTCCAGTGCCTGCATATAGCTGAGAACCTTGCAGTATTTCCTGGTGAACGTCCCATCCCCTATGAGAGCTCTGAAACTGGTAATGAGGAGAGAAAAAACGGACACCCTTCTCTGCTCAGTTTTCTTCTCATGGGGCTGAAATCTGGATGCTGCCTTTGCATACTGAGGTGAAGTATCCAGGGGGATGAGGACAAAAAAAAAAACAACCTGGACAGCCCCTCACCTTCCTGAGAAGTGATAAGCTTCATCTTCCTTGCCATAGCCAGGAGCCTCTGGGCAGCACGGTTTTAAGAAGCCAGAGGACTCCCAGTTCCAACCAAAGGAAGGGCTGCTGGGCTGGATGAGTGGGTCCCCATGCCCTTTTGCTGGCCAGGTTTTGCATTCAAGTATCTCCATTGATTTGTAGGGAATCTCACAGCCGATGGTTCCAGCACTGGATGTGTCAGTGCTGTTAACACTCGGCCTCCAACCACGGCATTATAAATCCCTCTGCGCAGGCACAGCACCGCTCCCTGCCATCAGAGGCAAGCCCTGCGATCAAGGGCAGGTATTCGAGGACTCCTTCGAGAGGAAAGCACCAGGGACACCCTCACTTGACTGCTGAATGAATATTCTACTTTCCCTCCTGTAACAACTATCTTTTAAAAACTGAAATCTTTGAATATATCTCTCTCTCTATATTTAATTATTATTAATATTTTTCTTTTTGTAGTTGTCTCTGCATCCTCTGGATTCCTCTGCTACCACCGCTTATTGCAGTGTCTCCAAGGCTCCCAGCCGCACCAGGGCTGGCTGGGATGAAGTCGATTTTCTTCGCAGCAGAGCTGCCTTTTGGACTCGGGACCAAAGTGAGGAAGGGGCAGGATCTTTGGCCAAGCTGCCATTGCACACACACCCCGGGGAGCCGAGCCGAGCCGAGCCGGGCCGAGCTGAGCCGAGCCGGGCCGAGCTGAGCCGAGCCGGGCCGAGCCGAGGCGCGGGCAGCGGGCGCCCTCTGCCGGCCGCAGGGAGCTCACGGCTCCGGAGCGCCCACGGGTGCGGTGTCGGGCGCGGTGTCGGGGCGGTTGGCGGCAGCAGCCCCCAGCAGCTGCCTCCGATATCTTCTGGATGTGTTTTTATTCATTTGTGGATTATACGCACGTAACACTGTATATGACGCACTTTATAAAACGTGAACAAACCCAGAAATTAAAAAAAAAAAAGCATAAAGATGAAATCTACTCTATTTTAAAAATATTGTTGTTTTGCTTATTAATGGTGCAAGGAATATTTTCTTCCTGACTTGTTTACACCCCACTTTGGAGCTCACTGCTGTAGAGGCTGGCTTGAAAAATCTGGTTGAGAGAGGACCTGATTTTTTAAGGGGTTGGCACCCTCTCTGGTTATATATCGCCCTACTTTGGTTATATCTGTGGAAAGTCATTGCTTCTGCAAATCTCCTCTTACATGGAAGATCACATCTACATCACCATTTTCTTCTCTTGCTCTTTGACCTGGTGCTCGGTTTCTGCCCAGTTCTCTTTTGTTCCCTCTGGTGTCTGGTCTCAGGACACTTCCCCCTTCCCAGTGGCACCGGACCCTCTCCCCCTTTGCTGCCCACCACCTCTTTGCACAGACTTTCTTACTTCCCTTGGGCTACAAGTCCGTGCTGTGCGCCTCCATCTCAGTACTTCAGCAGGCAGCACCAAGGGCTGCTGGTGGAGAGTTACAGAGCTGGGGGATTGCACGGCTGCATGGAAAGGGCCCCAGCCTCTTTGTTTCTTCTTTTCACGTTATTTTAAAGCTTAAAACAAACAAAAAAACCCCACACCACTAATAGGATTTGCTTTTCCCATCACCCTCCACTACAGGCTGTTGCCCGTCACAAGCCGTGCCTGCTCTCCCTGCACCCCCCAGCTTTCATGCACCCTGCTAAATTATGCACACACATGCTGGGGTCAAACCAATACGGAGAGGAAATAAAGGAGGCAAGGGGAGAGGTGAGGAAATGGGGTCATGCGGGACAGGGGTCATTAACAACTCGAAGGGGATGTTTTGAGAGGGGGGAAGGCAGGATGAAGAGATCCGAGCAGCAAGATCCCTGACGTGCTGCCACAGCGGCGAGCAGAGCTCTGGAGGCTGGGGACTCTGTGGCATGGGAGGGTTTTACCAACAGAGGGGACAAATGGCTGGCGTGTGCAGGTGAAGTGTTGCTGTCACAGTGTTCTGAATTAAGGTAAGCCCTTCTTTTTAACCACACATTATTACAAGTTTTATATAGATTTTTTAAACAAGCTTGGAGCAGCAGAAGGGGAACAAAGTGACTTTTTAAGACCTTTCTCCACAAGCCCCTGAGGGGATGGAGCTGGCCTGGGGTCCCCACTCGTGGCCCTGTCAGCGCGGGCCTGGAGCTCCCCCCACGGCTGCCACCCCGTGAGCGGGAGCCCTGAGAGGCAGAGGCCTCCAATGCCAGCTTTAAGTGCTCGTTGTCTGCGCAACCACCTCGTGGCAGAAAACAAAGGAAAACGGCACGAGAGGAAACGCTGATCCAGGCATGTTTGCCCTGGGCTGGCTGGCACGGCGAGGGTGAGCGGCTGCGAAGATAAAGAAGCCAAGGAACGAGAAATGCTGAGGCTGAGGCGCAGGCCCTCAGCTGCTGCCTGGGTGTGCTGTGCTGAGCCAACACACGTGCACAGGGCTGGAGGGCGGTGGTCTGAGGTGCCTGGAGCAGCACCGATCCCCTCCTCTCCCTGCCCACATTTCCAGTTTCTTTGGAAGTGAATAGTGACCAGAAGGGCCGAGCAGCACCGGAGATGAGAGCCGTTCTCTTCATAGATATAAATACAAACTTAGGACCCAGACTTCAGACACCAAACGTGTATGCCACATCCATGTACCCACCACCATCTCAGTTTTAAGCAGGAGCCATTCCCACCTGGAATTAACCGGTTTTCCTGAGGTGACCCCTCCCGGAGCAGCAAGAGGGATTCCTTCTGGCCCAGGAGGAGCTGGCGTGACCCCACGCTGGTGGTGCTCATTGGTACCAGCTGCTCGGGCTCATGCTCTCCAGGTGCCGGTGTTCCTGAGGCCCCAGCAACTCACCAAGTTTAGATTTAAACAAACTCAGGAGTATTTGCAAGTGGGTGTGTGGATAAATGATCTATGGAGAAACCTGGGAAATGGCTGCACCTTCAGAGTGTGGGAAGTCTGGAGGCCAGATTTGGGTCACTGGTGGTGTGTCTGATTCTCCGAGACTGTTCTCACCTTTTCATCTGCTGGCTGGAAATCCTCATTTCCTCCTGTGAGACATCACAGGTTCCATCGGAAGCAGCCCTGCTCAAACTGAGAAAGTATTTTCCTCTCCTGTGGATAAATGGTCAGAAATAACACTGTCCGACTGCAATGCATTTTTAATCTGTTCTGGTCTTGGACAATGGAATGACAAACATTTTTTTTTTTTTTTTTTTTACAGTTTTATAGTTAAGTGCTACTAAACAAACAAACAACAAAACAAGACAGTGTAACACAATGCAAACATGGAGAAACTCTGCCATTTATTCTAGTTCTTTATGATTTATAGCTGTTTCTGAGATTAGACCATTCACCAATGTCTCCTTATACCATAACCCAGCAAACTCATTTCCAGTAAAGCACCTACCCATGCAATTACCTGCTAGTATATGATTAAAAGCTTGATGTTTATTAGGATACACAATTTTAAATTCAACACAAATTTAAGTGTCTTGTTGAATAGGCACCGGCAGTACAGCTTTAATTGCTTTTGCTGAATTGGGGTCTAAGCCAGTTTAAGGCAGCTAGGTCTTGTGTCGTTACCAAAGGCTTCAGCATCTGTACAGAAATCCAAAGCAATGCTTATCTGATGTTTCATACACCAGGCAGCCGAGTATAAACCACCGAGCTGAATCCTGCATGCCAGGAAACCTGGCGGTTTGCACACAAGTCCCCATGCTGGAAAATGTCAGCAACAAAAAGGAGGAGGTCTTTCTCTCCCTCCTGCACGGAGAGTGGGTGAGGGAGAGCATCTCCTGCAGGGTGGCACTGAGTGACGGGGGATCCTTCACAGGCATCCCGCCCAAGTGAGTCTATCGGTGCAATTGGGGCACTGCCCAAAGGGCAGGCGCTGCTGGTGGCAGCGTGTGGTTGTTGAAGCACTTTGGTGTCTCAGTAAACTTCTCAAAGGTCAGCTGGGGCTTGGCAAAGAGATGAAAGGGAACCAATGAAGCAGGGGCTCAGGCATAATGCAAAGAAAAACCAGGCTGATATTTGCAGCTGGTGCCCACACCTCCGTCAGCGTGCCGGGGAGCTCCAAAGGGATGTGCAAGTTGCAACCTTGCAGTGCTTTGGTGAAGCTCCAAGCTGAACATCCAACTATAAACACACTCTTCTGCAATAAGAACAAACTGCTAGTCTCACACGTGTAGAAATGCCACCTCGAAGGGAAAACTATTTACTTACTATTAATGATACTGTTAGCGACGTTTTCCAAATAGACTTGGGAGATTAAATAAAAGTAGATGAAAGCTAACCAAACATTCAGACCAAACTTTAACTAGCGATAAGACATACAGACACACAAGCTTTGCAGTGACTTAAAACAGTTTAATGTAATTCCAAGACAAAGTGTGATTACATTTCTACACATATACAATATGCATATGTGAGTTTACAAATTCTGATTAATAACTCGTTTCACCTCAGAGACCGAAAAAATGATCAAAAAGAAACCGTGAATAACAAGCTATAACATAGTTCACCACAACGGGACCTCCTTTCTCACCCTACAGTTAGTAATATTACAATTAAAATAACTATATTCTTCTATAATGTATTTTCTGTTAAAATCATCTCATAAATTTACAATGCTATTATTAGTTTCCAAGACTAATATAAATTCACTCCATTTTTCTACAACGAAAATGATTATTAATTAGAAGCACACAACGTCATGATGAAAAACACAAGCATTTTTTTTTTTTAGTAGCAAGAACTTGATTGGTTAAGAATTAATTTTCTTGTAAAACATTCTAAAGCCAAGTAAAATATCCATTCTTATAACATACCTATAATATGAGACTAAGGAATAGGTTACATAGAGGTCTACAACACATCAGTTTTTTTTTTGTTGTTTTGTTTTGTTTTTTTTTTTTTTTAAAAGAAGAAAGACATATCTTCCAAAAGCAAAAGGAAAAAATAAAAAAGAAAAAAAAAGGAGAAAAGAAAAAAAAAAAAAAAGGACAATTCACATAGGAAAAAAAAGCAGTACACAAGAAAATACTGTTGCACACAATAATTTTCACAAAGATTAACATGGATTAACACTCTTATTACAGAAACCGTACAGTGAAGGAACACAACGGCTCAGGGCTTTCATGGGGTATCTGGGCTGAGATGATGCTGTAGAGAAAGAACCATTCGAGATCCAGAGCTGGGGCAGGGGCATCTTTTCCCTTGCAGTGGTGATAGTATTTCACAGCTTTTCCTCCCCTCTCTCCCCCTCAAGAATTTTGGTTCAGTGTACATTAACTTCCACTTTCCATCCAGGGTGCGCTGGGCTTGTGGGCAGTCGAAAGGTATAAAACTCTCCCTCCACTTCCCCCTTCCTGATTTTAAAAGGATTTTACTGTTTGTACATAATGTTTCACCTCTTGGTTCGTTTTTAACTACCCGAAGTCTAGCCTTGTCAACTTCCTAGATGCCCCTCTTTCTTCTCTCCATCTCGCTCCCTCTCTTACTCTCTCTCTCACACTCCTTTAATAAAGCTATTAATTACACTTCCGCTCCTTTCAGAAATTTGGTTTGGTATGAAAGATACAGGCTACATTCTGATTCTGCCCAAGTAGAATCGGTACCCAAAAAGCCTTGGTTTCTTGGTTGGTGAAACAGGGGATGAGGAGATCCTTTTTACAGCTGAAATGGTTGTGCCCTGGGATATCCGTGGAAGTTTCATTTTGAAAAGACTACGGAGCAAAAAATAAAATTAAATAAAGCACAAAATCGAACACAGAAGGAATAAAGGTGGGGGAGAAGGGGAGCCAGAAGTGTTGTATGTAACCAGGTGACATGGAAGCATGGCAGAAGGCTGTTATTTCCTTTCCGAGGGCAGCGGTGCTATACGTAACCATTCAGATTCTATGGGATGTGCGCTGCCACTGGCCAAAACCCCTTCTTGCCTGACAAGTTGCAAGCCAAAGAATTCAAAAGGACCGTCTCCTTCGCTTGAGTGTGCTGGTGTTTGTGGGTCTGACCCCCCTTAGGAACAAAAGGTCGTGCAAGTGCCGAGGGCAGCAAAAGGCGATGATTGAGAAAGGGGGGACGGTCCCTGCCAGCCCCAGCGCTGCTCGTGGGCTGCCGCGCGATGCGTCGTCGCTTTGGTTCCGTGGGTTACGGGGTGGGCACGGCAGCCCTGGGCCACACTGGGGGATTGTATCAGCAGCCAGCGGCACCACGAGCATCTCCATTGCTCCTCTGCAACACCGCTGACCCCGGGCTCGCTGGGACCGGTGCATCGGGCATGGGGCAGAAATGTAAGGGCCCCCCCCCGGGGTGCCCAGGCTCTGCCACAGAAGCTCGGTTCTTCAGACACAGATTTATGCTTTCAAATGCCAGTTCCCGTGCTTTCATGACCTAGCAGTACCATTTTGCCCAGCAGACATTTATACCATGTTCATTGGTTACTCGAGTGACAGAACACAAAAGAGCAAGCTAGACAGCTAGGCGAGACTGGGGAGGGGGCAGTGTGACATACCCAAATGCAAAGTACACTGTAACAGCAGCAGGGAGACAGCACTGATGGGAACTGACGCTGGCTAAGAAAACAAAGTTGACAAGGAGATGGTCAATGAACTTTGTATTTAGTTTACTGGTTCAGAAAGATTCTGTGGTGGTAAGCACCATTTGTAATAACGGGGTGA
This sequence comes from Oxyura jamaicensis, assembly GCF_011077185.1. Classification (NCBI taxonomy): domain Eukaryota; kingdom Metazoa; phylum Chordata; class Aves; order Anseriformes; family Anatidae; genus Oxyura; species Oxyura jamaicensis. The sequence continues at coordinate 58,640,067 of NC_048893.1, read as the reverse complement.
ACAGACGAAAGCCAAATTACAGCATTGCCTCTGAGTGGCTGTCATACACCACACACATACACACACACACACGAAACCAAAATAAAACAGGCAATCACTAACTCGGGAATTAATCATTTGGCTAAAGATTTATCAACAGTAAAATACAATCCTTCCTTTGAATATCCTTCATTCTCTTACACGGGTATCTTCATCCAGATGAGGATCCTACACAGAACAGTGAATTTGGAAGTACTGCGCTCCCTGCTTCAACCCAAGGAGTTTGATAAAGTATGGTACTAAACGAGCACACAGACAAACAGCTTATCTGTTGGACTAGAGGTGCTAAATCCGCAAAGTGGGTGGAGTGTTTTTCAACCAGACTTTGGAATACAGTGGATTACTTGATCTCTGGACTGACTTCCCAACACTATGTTATACCTCAGAACAGAATATACATATTAAAGACACACTTGCACTTTTTCATTTGTAAAGGGCAAAATTAAAAAGAGGCAGCTGTATTGAGTTTTTGAAGGTGTCACTTACAAACACAAGATTTCCCTTAAAAAGTACCAGTTTAAATGTAAACTATAAAACACTGTAATAACTATAAAATGTAGCCAGAAAACTGTTTAAGTAGCCACAGTCTATTATTCAGTTCATATTGGTTTAAAATGTGACTCATTAAATATCTTCTAGAAGGCCAAAGCATTTTACAGTAGCTATAAACATATATACTTACATGTGCATTTAACATCACAATTGATTAAAATACATAAAAGAGTAATCTATTCCTTGGTTTACTTTTTCTCTTTAAAGATTCACTGTCTTCAGAATTCACTCAAGCAACAATGACCAGGGTGGGCATTTATCGTTATTCCGCCCATACAGAGTTTAGAGTCTTTGAATCAAAGTTCAAGCTGGCTACATGTTTTCAGAAAGGCTAAAACCAGGATGAATGCCCACATTTGAGGTAATTATTGCCATTAGGTCACAGTTTGCGTAATATAAGTGTATCTAAATCCTTCTGTAAAAAACCCGAGGGTACCCCACGGTCTGCTGGCATACCCTCTGTCGCCGTCAGGATCCAGAATCCTGACCGGCGGTGGGTTTGCTTCCAAAGGAGTCGGCGGTCCCTGAGCACCAGGCGCCCGGCGCAGCCGCCGACTGACCTAGAGCCCAGGCCAGCAAGCCTGCAGCAAGCCAGTTTTGGAAAAGAAAGGAAAAACAAAAAAATCAGAGGTGCCATCAAAGAGACGAATAACATTTCTGATCAGAATTCCAGACCAAAGCTTTTCTGTCTTATTCCTTTCCAAACAATTTGCTGGAAAAAAAAAATGAAACACATCGGCATTAAATATTAACTCTATGCCAGCACTGCAAAAACTCCTTGGCTATGTTTTGAAAATGGGATAAGCTTTGCTTTTGCTCTGAGCATTGTTGCCCCATTGCTTTCTGTTTCAAAGAGGAAACCTTGTTTTAAAGAAAGAAAATAAAATTAAAAAAAAAAAAATCCCTGGCTGTCAGAAGTACACACGAGTATTTACAAGGTTTGTGTGAGTCTGCACACGGTTCCCCTCACAGCGAAAGAGTTAAGAACAGAGATGTCACAATATTTATCAGTGCAGTAAAAAATATCATTTTTGGAAAAAAATATACCTTTAGTATTGCCTTTCTTAGATTAACTATGATAAGCAAAAGATTAAAAACAAAAAACTTTATCCTCAAACACACATGAATAGTCTGTTATAGCAGCACTGCTAAAACTGGAAGGACAAAGCTAACCCGTAAATGAGAAACAGGAGTTTCAAACTAGAAATGCAGAAAGCCAACCCTCCTAGCATGCTTCGTGAGACCTCTGAGGAACCGAGCTCGTTCGCCACTCGAGCCCCCCTCCTGACGCGTGCCAGCCGTGCTGTAACGCATGGCCTGTAACCCACGGAGCCCGGCGCCCACGGGGCCCAGCCCGGCCACCCGCAGTGGGCTGCCCTGCCTGTCCTGCAGGCCATCACACGTGCCAACAGCAGCGGCGTCACCCACAGCCACTCGGGGAAAAGCCACCTCTGTCACAGAGCCCTGGCAGGCGGCTCTCGCCTCACGCTGCCCTGGCGGACAGCGGTGCCACCTGTGGGACCGGGACCCACCGGGAGAGGCTGGTGCCGTGCTCCTGCCAGCTGCCTCAGCACCGCCACGCCGCAGGACCAACGCACTGGCTCCGGGCACTGCTGGGGTAGGTGTGGGGAGCCTGGCGGTGGAGACCCCCACCTCCTCCTCCCTGCTTGAGCAGCAGGCCAAGAGAGGCAAGCGGGGGGCCAGCATGTGCTTTGGGCACGGGCTCTCCTCACAGGAGAGCCAGGGAGGTTTGGGGACGGGGGGGTGATGGGGGCGGGTGTCCAGGACTGGGGACCAACTGCTTTGACGTTCCTGTGGGACAGGCAGGGCTACATCAGCAGGAAGGGGGAAAGCCTTCCTGTCCCACACTCTTCCTGTCTGCATTGCCCACCCTGAGCAAAGATCTGTTATGTCAACCTTGCATACAGCTATCCCGAAACCGGCAGACCTCTCCGATGGGCTGATTGCCAGGCCATGGAGGAGCAGACCGCTAAGTCCAACACCCTCGCCCAGCCGCACTAAGGCCTGATGCTGCAGCGCTCTTTGGGGTCTGACCCTCGGAACAAGACCAGCATCCCAAATCCCGAGAAGGAGGTGCTACAGAAGCAAGCGGAACACCCAGAAGCTTATCCCCACTACACAGCTCACAATTTCAACACCGCATTGTTGCCACTGATGCATCTTAATCAAGGTGAACAGTAACGAGAGAAGAATAACATTTTTGACATCCCCTAAAGTTTAGGATAGCAGCAATATTTAGTGTGAATTTCTCTGCTCAACAAGCTAGCTACTTGAGACAATGATAGAAACTTGAGAGGGAAAAAAAAAAAAGACAAAAGAGGCAATTCCACAGTTTATCACTGCTGCCTGGCAGCCGTGACTTGTGGCTTGGTTTAATTTCTGTAGTGGGTGGCGGTCTCTTTCTCTCTCTCTTAAAAAATAATGTTTCTTTGGTTAAAGAAAAAGCTGGGTTTATCGCCCTTCAAGTCTGCAAATGGAATTTCCTTCAAACCAAACTGCAAGACATAATCCCTTGAAAATATGAAAAAGGAAAAATGTCAGATACAAGTGTCTCTTCCTTGGAATGTTTCAGGTATTATGACAAAACCACAGAACAAAGAGAGAGAAAGAGATCTGACAAGGCCTGATTTGTTGGGTGCAAGCAGGTACAACTCTGCTGAGGACAATGCAATTGCTTGTGGTCTCTCAAATGACCGGATTTGTTCCAGTCCGCAGTGGGAAGTGCTTCCATTCAGGTCTTCCATTCCAATCATGTCAACTGTTTCCTCCACTCCCTTCTACAATCTGGTTTCACAGCAGTAGTTTGAAGATCCACCCCTAAGGAGAGGCAATGTCTGTGCTTCTTTCTGCTTCCCACATGAGAAGGAAGCAAGATGAGATGATGGCGAAAGGGACCGCCTTCTTGCCGTGCCAGCCACAAGCCACCCAAAACACTTCCAGTATCTAAACATTCGCCTCCTCTCTCAAGTTTCCATGCAGTTTACTCCACATACTCAAAGAGCACCAACCCAACCCAAACACGTCAACCCTGTTTCCTCCCCAAAGGACTTTGCAAGCAAAACAAGCTGGCTGTTATTATGTATGTGGCACCGATAGCATGCAAAACTTTTGCTTCTTCTGCTAATCTGATCAGGTTTCCCCTGTGACTACCAGCACCACACTTTCCCATACCATGCCTTTGTACAGGTGTGAGGGAGGAGGTGTTGCTCAGTTCCCCCGTACCCACCAGAAAACACAGCCCTCACTCGGTGTCGCAACACCAAAGCAATTCAACGGCCGCGCTGCTCATCCCTTGCCACCAGTGTCCCATCACCACGATCATCTGGCCACCTCCAGCTGGCAGGTCAGCGACTCCAGCATGGACAACGTGAAAGGCCACCTCCTCCGACACGCAACGCATCGCACCTCACCGCCAGCGTGTGCCACTCTACCAGCTCCACTGCCAAACACCCCCAAAATCAGATTCAGGCATGCGTGGGAGAGCAGGTCAGATGGGTGCACAGGGAAAACACAATTAATACAACTAAAACATGTTTGTGATTGAGATTACAGCCTTCCATGCTTCAACAGTCCTAGGCCAGAGAAGCATATAAACAAGTAATTAACTTGAAGGGTTTAAGTCTATTCTTCAGTAAAGCACTCAAGTGCATGATTAAGTCTCTGCTGAAGTCCTATCATTTTTTATGGAGTTTCAATTCAGCCACTGCTTCCCCCCATTCTAACAGAGCAGGTGATGCAAATCAAAAACATAAATACCTACATTCTAGAGACTAGAATAGCTTAATTAATTTTCACAACAAATAATTATAAAAGAAAGGAAAATCTTCATCAGGGAAAAAAAAAAAAAAAAAAAAAAAAAAAAAAAAAGGCAATCCAAGCATCCTGGCCCTGTGGACACCTGACTGATCTTCAGTGAGAGTGGAAGAACAGGTGAGGAAGCTGCTGTTTCTGCTGCTGTGTTTTACCTAGCTAATGCCTGCCGTGTGTACCAGCACTGTTTATCCCATCCGTGACTGGACTGAGAACCACGTGCACTCTTCTATTGCAGTTCCTCTGCTAGTCCTGTTTCTGGAGAACCATGTATCTGCTTTCTCTTTCGGGAAAACCCAACTCTCACCACATTGTGTGGCCTTGGGTTAGCCAAAAAGGCCAAATAATCATGGCCTGGAGCACAAACAGGGCTTGATCTCAAATAAATGTCCTATCAAACAAAGGGATGGTGAGCCAGATCCTAAGGCCCCAAGGTCCTCATCTGCCTTTAATCCTACTCTCCTGATAGATCACTGTTAGCTGGTGTTTGGTTTTGGCCTCTGAGTGAATGTTTCTGGACTTATTCTGAAATGCAGATGGGACATGGAGGAACACTGTCCCTCAAGACTGTCTCCCATAGCCACCCCACTCCGCCTAGGTTCTCATTCTCAGGACAACCTTGTTTCCCCTTCCTTCTGCAGTGTTCACAAACACAGCAACCCTTCTGATGCCACTGATGAAGAGAAATAAAATTAATAACAACAATACTAAGAGAAAAAAAACACAAAGATTAAGGAATGCGTGTGCAATTAAAACCCAGAGTAAAATATAATAATAATAAAATAATAATCATAATCATAACAACCATACAATAAAATAACATTATCTTTCCTTTTCATGACACAAGCAGCATGACGCTCTCATTCCTGAACTGGTGGGACAGGAGAGGAATGCACCAGAACTTTACAGCGAGAACGGGGAATTATTGTCCTGCCCCAGATGCGAGGGGAAGCGTTGTATTTCCAAAGGGAGGGGTAAGGTGCACAGACTGCTGGGAGATCACATCTTCATCTACAGTATATTGAGCTGGAATGAAGGACAGGCAGGAAAAGGAAACTGTGCAAGGATAGCCCAGGAATCAGAGCTGGCAACCAGGAGGTTATTTGGTGGTTTGCCAGAAGACAACAGTCTTGTTGAACCATCTTGTTGAATCCAACATAGCGGGATCCCTTTTTCTTCCAGGCCAGCCAAGCGCTCCCCACAAGAAAATGTATTTGTGCTTGTCTTTTTGTCATCCTTTCCCACTTGAGAGAACCTCCTTCCTTATCGCCACCCAGGGAACCCATCCCTCGCCACTCTGTCAACGAACCTGCTATTTTCCAGCATCTTGTGAAACTCTTAAATACTTCATGCTCTAGCTACAGGGAATCGTGCAGTGGAGCTGAGCAGCCATGTAGACTTCATGGAAACTTTCTGTCAAACTCCCTTCTTTCTCCCAAGCCTGACCATATTCATGGGTACTCCAGAGACACTTCTAAATATTGATGCAGCAGTGCAACTGCTCTTACTAGAAAAACTTCCCTCCTGACCAAACCCAGCTGTAGGGAAGGCTCTCTTCAGAAACCTTCAGAGAACAAGACCACGTAGCGCTCCTTGGAGTGGAGGACCCACAGTACCAATGTGCTCCCCCAGCCAAGGGGCACCACACCACTGCAGGAAATCTTTCAGAGAACAGGTGTGAGGGGAGGAAGGGAAACCCATACTGCCACAACTGTGTCGGAGTGGGTAAGGCCCAATGTCTCGCAATATTTCTCTTTCATTTAAGAAACCTGAGTTTGACTCTCTCAACTGGATTTTCCCATGCTCGCTTTGGGACTGCTTTTAGCCCTTCCCAGCTCCCTCCCACCGACAGATGTAGTGAGAGATGATGGCAATGGCTAGTGTTTCCCCCTCCCATGGGCTAAAGTTTTGTCCCCCTTTCAGATGTACAACTGAGACAACCTGACTACTTGGGAGGACGCTGTCCTCCTACTCCACTGAGAACGTCAGCAAGCAGCAACATGAGAATCCAGTTTCCGGGGAGGAAAGCTGTTACTTCAACAGGAAAGAAACAGACCAATCCACAAACACACCTTTAGACCCTCTGGGAGTCATGCTGGGTCTCACAACCAACCTGGTCACTTCCAGCCCATCCAGTGCTAGAGAAAACACCCAGATATACACAATTCTAACCCCTACAAGCCTCCCCAACACCTTGCCAAGTGAGCTAAGATTGACAACGTGGGGAAAAAAAAATAATAACACCACCATCACCAGAAGAAGAAAATCAGCAATAACGACCCGAAAAGAAAAAGAGCTGAGATTAAATTCCGACTAGCCTCAGTCAGTTTCTAGGAGTACCAGTGGAAGTAAACCCTTAAACCGCGTCTGTAGTTCGGTAAGGCACTACGAGGGAATGATGTAAAACTAAGACTGTGACAGTTGTAATGGCTGTGCCGAGGAACACACCACAGAGAGAAGGCAGCATCTGCACACACACACACGCACACACACACATACATACCTGGACAATCACATTTGTTACATGCCTATGTTATATCACGTTTCTTTGTGCAATCACATTGAGGAATAGTCTATTGGTATCGTTGAAGTTCAACACAAAATAGTAAAAAGGGTGTATGACCTGTAGAGTGCTACATTCTACCGGGGGCAGCTAAAATGTCTCCTCCTATACTAAAACGGCTAGGGATTAAAAGGAAAAACTCCAAATAAAACAAAATAAAATGAAACTGAAATCCAACATACAGTATTAGAGATCTCATTTAGGAATAGCACTTCTCAGGGATTTATCCAGTGTGTTCGAGGAAAGGGAAAAACAACCCCATTGCTTCTGATCTCGACCAGTGCTGCGTGGCCTGTTTTGCCCTGTTATGTTTAAGCAGATCAGTGCTAATCAGAATTTAGAGCACTGGGACAACATTTCCTCCTCCTCCCTCATCCTCCCTTACCCACTTTCTATTTCCAGAAAAACCCCAAAGCCTGTGTGCTTTGGGATACAGAGACCACAGCAAGGATGGGGCGCAAACCCTTTGAAATGCTGGATAAATCCCTAATCCATATACCTATTGGATTAAAAACCTAATGGATTTCATTTCAGGTGTTCTGGACAACAAATTTCTAAATGTAGCTCACTATTGGATGAAAATAACCTTTAAAAGTCTATTGGTGAAGTTCTTCAAAACACAGGACCCGCTGGAGGGTCCTTCTGCTTCTCTCTCTCTCTCTAGTTTGGTGTAGAATGGTTGTTTTTTTGTGGTTTTATTTTTTTTCTGTTCTTTTTTTCCATTTTCTTTATTTTTTTAAATAAAAATTGTAGAATTGGTTCTCCCCCTTCTTTTCTCTTTCTCGTTTCTTCCTGAAAGTCTCCTTCGTTCAAGTTTCACGTGAGCCTCCCATTGCATTGTTAGTTTGTCATGTTCTTCAGTACAAAAGCAGCCGCCTCACTCCCCCGTGGCGGGCGTGTCTCTCGCTCCTTATTCCAGTGTTTAGATGTAAGGGTACTGGTTGACCTTGGTGGGGCTCAGTGGGTATCCAGTGTAGACTGTGGAGGCTGGAGAAGCACTGATATAGGTCTGATGGGCAAACTGAGCCTGGTACTGACTCGGGTGGATGGTGGGCGAGGGCAGAACCCGCGGGCCCATGCTGACAGGGACCTGGTGGACGATGCTGGCGGGGTAGGTGGTGTGCTGCACGGCGTGCCGCGCAGACCCTTGGGAGGCCACCAGGTGCGCGACGGTGCCCGTGGAGCCCAGGGCGGCTGGGGCGGTGTATGTGTAGAGGTGGGGTTGGGTGGGCAGGTGAGCAGCGGCAGCCGCGGCCAAGTGAGGATGAACTGTACCATGGCTGGGACTATTGTGCGGGAAAGAGTACGGGGCCTGAGCTATCGTTGGAGTGATGTAGGCTTGCTGTCTCCGGTGACTCCCTGTGCGATCGGTCGTGATGTGCTGCTGGGCCTGGATAAAGACAGCAATAGTGATAAGCGGTTACAAGACAAGAGACGACGGCTCTTTACCTCCTCAGTTGTGCCTGGGAGCCTCCCTACGAAACCAGCTTGGCCTCAGGAAAGTCCCTCGTGCTCCTCCTGAAACCCTCAGCATCACCGCAATCGTCCCTTGGAAACAGGCGATGGCAAAGGGTCCCTCCCAAGCCTAGCAAGACCTTGTAGCTTCATACTTTCACCAAAATGCCCCCCAAAAGGAGAGCAGAGTCCCCCATTTTGAGCAGCGACCTGCTGACGCAGCTACCATGAAGACCCAGCCTCGGATGCCTGGGTCCTAAAAACGTCTTCCACAGGTCCAGTCACCTGCACAACGCCCAGCTTCTGTTACTGAGCTCTCTGCTGATGAAATACAGTGCACTGATAGCTCAGGGGAATGAAGTCACTTAGCTATGCCTGGAACAGGCAATTTATTTTTGTTCAGTTTGGGTCTTTGAGGTTATCATGTCCACGGTAAGTAGAATAACTACTTTATTTTTTAAAGATAAAACCCTCAACTCAATCAGATCCTGCAGGTGCCTGGTAGCCTCATACCATCAACTATAATTACTTTAGCACAGGCAACTTCTTGCAGTGGGACAGGAACAATGTACTTTTTCAGGGATTTTCTAAGTTGTTTTTTTGCATTGCACAATAATGTCAAGGAGCTTTCCCAGTCATTTGTAATTATGGTGTAGTCAGAGCACTAAATAACCAATGAAGTAGGAATTAGAAGGCAGGAAGGGCAATGCTCCATGTTATTTCCTTCTATTTTTCCAATTCTTTTCATCCTTCTGAGCACTCCCTGTGCTGTCATTGTGGTCTAAAATGTGGCAGCCACACTCCTCCCTCACTCTTGGAAACAGCATTTTACCCATTTCCTCTCTTTTTGCTCGCTTTTATTTTAAGTAATTTAAATTTTAAAATTTCAACTAAATTTTGAGGAGGGGGAGCGTTTTTCTCCCAGAGATTATCTTTTCTTAAACCAGTTCTGCTTATATCCAGCTCTGGATGCAAAACGGCACTGTCCTCAGAGCTCTCCAGATGGTCGCCTCTGGAAATGGTGGTAACTGCTCCAACTTCCCCGCTCTCATCACCTCACCTCAGGGAAGAGAAAGGCTCCAGGTGCAGCTCAAGAAAAGGGCATTATTTAAGAAACTCCCAGGGAATCCCCTGGGTGTTTTGGTCACAGACTATGAAACGTATTGAGAACTGCATGATGCCGAGTAACAGGATTTTGCCCAGATCTCAGATTTATCGTGGAATGCATCAAGCTCACTACATGACAAGAGGTATGCACACAGAGGCTCAGTTCTGCCTTGTCACATCTGACGGGGACTAATCTCCCACTCCTGCAGCGGGACCGATGCACTCCATTCACTTGAAGGATACTCTCCCTGTGGTTACCTACAGCTACAGAGAATTCAGGCTTCCTACATGATCCTTTCCCACTCCACTGTGTCTGAGCCACAGCCCTTCCTCTTTACATTACTCCCACTCACACGGTTAGCTCATCTGACTCCAGAACACCCAGTGAGAGTACTGCTAGCCCACTCAGGGGCAGGATCTGTGCTGCCTTTACCGCCTGAGCGGTAAAGGTCTGCAGTGATGCTGAAACAAGGCGATCTAACTCAAATGGGGCCCAGCTATCATCAGGCTAGAACAGGACAGCCCACGCTGGAGGAGCAGTGGGTTGCAGCTGCATGACACACCACCAAAATCTGTCTCGGTTGACTTACCTGACTTAGATTAAGAGGCTGCTGCTGCTGGAAATGTGCTCCTGGTCGCTGCTGCCTATAGGCAACGGCTCCAGACGAGCTCCCTGAAGAGTGACCGCTGGTGGAGGTCACGGTGCTGGAGGACTTGGACTTGTAGGAGGATGAGTGGTGACTGGTGGTGACTGTGCCAGGAAAGGAAACACATTTGTAGCTTATATCACATTCTTTAATCGCTCACCCTACCTTTTCCTCACTGAATCTCCTCCAGAGTGGCTTTTGGGAGGAGATACACAACAGAAGCAGGATAAGAAAATGGTTTCTCTTACTTAAGAGAATATCTCAGCAGTGCTTCATATACACAGGCCAGCCTGTTATCCTAGAGGCAGACAAGCAGACCTGATACCTGGACCCCAAACTGGGCCCAGAGGAGGTTTTATAGATACTTCAGAAGTGTGAGAAACTGTTCTGCCAGCAGAACTGTACGATGCAGGTACAAATCCCAAAGAGAGGAAGGAAAGTATAGTGTGCACAGCATATAAAAGCCCTGGCTTGGCTGACCTCATGGTGAGTAGGAAGGGAGGGAGAAGGAGCTAGCGGGGAGCTCGCCCTCTGAGCCTTCGTGTTCACCAGCATTGTGTCAAAAGAAAGGACTGCCAAGTAGCTCAAAGCCAATTGCTTTGGGCCAGACTTCCACATAAGCCCCTTTTCAACACATCATACTATCTAACATTGCAGAGGCTCTGGATGAGCAAACCTCATCAGTCCATAATGAAGATGCTGAGGAAACGTTCTTCCCAGAATCGTCAACAAGTCTGGATGAAAATGCACATGTGTTTTCAATCTCTTACCCATTTTAAAGTAAACCTATGGAAAGGCAAGGAAGCAAAGGTTCACACTTGCATTTGGGAGCCTTTCATGTCAAATGTTGAACTACAGGCTGCATTCTGCCCTTGGGTTTGCACAGAAGTAACTAGGAATAACACTTGCCCCCGTGACTCCTGAGTGTACCAGAGCACATAAATAATGCAATATGGCTCCCAAGAACAGATGTGTCACTTGAGAGAAGGGCAGGAGCACGGTTTCTTTGAAAAACAAAACAAACAAACAAACAAAATGAAACCGAACAATGAGATTCTTCCAAGATAAATCATTTATTTCTTACTAATTTTCTTGACGGAAGAGGTGCAATTTACCTGGTGCCAGGCTATCGCACTCTACCAACACCTCACTGGCCTGGGTTTTCAGTGGTGGCACGATGATTGTTCGGGGGTTCCCACTGCAGTGAGTCTCTGGAACCCCTTTGGTGTCGTAGGTGTTCCCGTTATTCTGCCCTGCGCGATGCTGCACGGCGTAAGGACTGTTGTTGCTGGACGAATCCGAGTAGGGGGAATCATGCACGGTGACGCAGCTGATGACGTTCTTCCTCTGCTTGGACAAGGTGCTGAAACACAAGCACACAAATGGAAAGAGTGAATGGGGAACGATTGACTGGGAAGCCACCAGAAGAATCTGCCCACGGCAGGCTAGCTCTGCTAAGGCAAGGCGCACCCTCGGTCCTTCGACAGAGGCTGCTTAAGCCAAATCCTAGGCTTCCAAACTCACATATTGCTATTCCAGGGAAGACTTTGTGGAGGTCAAGGAGTGAGTAAGACGTTGTGGAGAGATCTTATATTCACACCGCTTAGAATAGCACTGAACCAGACTGCCAGATTTATTTTCAGACTGCTTTTTATATATGTGTGCAGTAGAGGCCCAGCAGTTATACTATGCTTTGTTGCAAGTCTCACCACCCACACAAAAATGTGGCGGTTTCTTCCAGCCTTCCAGCAATGATTTAATAATAGATGTTACGAATTTTCATGATTAAATCCCATGAATCTACAAAATACGCTCTGTTCTATTTACTAATATGCTACAGTGGGCATATATTCTCAAGAAGCATTTGAAACTAAGGAATGAATGAAGAGAAAATGAGCTATGTATCACCATACAGAAGTTTTTTTGTTTTCTTTTTCTTTTTCCAAATAGGCATTGAGTCTTTTGACTCTTGCGCGGATTATCAAGGTCCTGCTGCAGCTAATCTATCTCTGACATCAAAAAAGTGATTAAAAAGGAACATCAACGCTTCCAAGATTAGTGCTAGAAGTTCATTAGACTAGACTGCATGAGTACGATTGGGATTTGCTCTGCTATTGTGTCTAATTATTCCTGATGGTTTCTCCTTCCTGTTACGAGCTTGTTTAGGGAGAGAAAGAGAGAGCAAAAAAGAGGAGGGAGGAAGGGGGATGGTGAAGATTTGCTTAAATGGCTCACATCCTTGACAGTGCACAGACCTTGACTACAGAAAATAGCTGCTATGTTTCACTGATTGCATTATGTTGTTATGGCAACTCAAGTTTTTAAAATGATGAAAAGAAATGGATAGCACATAAAAAGCTAAGTAATTAGGCTTAATGGTGGAAACAGCCCCAACAGGAACAGAAATGCCATGGAGGAAAAGGATTCCAACTCTTAACTTTTTGAGTGCACACTTTAGAGAGACAGAGATCCTTTTCCCACTGAGTCTCACCTCCATTCTCTCACTCTGGCAGGTCCGGTCCAGGAAGGAGCTGGTGAACCTGGTCTTAGCCTGTGACATGACTGTTTGTTCTCTAGTTTCAGCATTGCTTCATACCCAGGGAAAGGTTGAGCAGATACTGAGGACAGTTTCTTTGCAAGGACTTTTTCTGCCTGATTTGTTTCTCACAGTGGTAAAGGAGCGCTGGTGGGTTCCCTTCAACTTGTCCATCCCAATGCCTCTCCAACAGCATTCACAAGCTGCAACTCACTACTTAACTCCCAGGACTTGTCACTGAAAGCTGTCTTTTCCATTAGAGTGTCTTGGAGCTGCGTTCACAAACAAGTGACCATAACTGACTTCTCCTGGGCTATCATCACAGGGGCCCAGCATGCCCCAAAGACAGTACAAGACCATGCTGATGTACTAGGGACCGTGAAAAATACCTTAAGAGAGACCCCTGCTATCCTAAAGCATTGACACCTGAAACAGGACAGACAGAGAAGGAGGGGAATTTGATGAACAAGCATCTGGAAACTGAAAGAAATTCTTGCAGGGGCTGGGATCTTTCAGATGGGGAAGGTGTACAACAGCAAGTCCTCGTACTCTGACATTTCACGGGGAGCTGCGTTAGGAACGAAAACAGCAACAGCACATCTTAGATGGACAGCTACTGTGTGTGAAGGATACAGCAGTTTGGATATGGTGCTACGGAAGAAGAATATTAAACCAATAAAAATGACTAATATTGCATCAATATTCCTCTCCCCTTCAGTAGAAATGCCTCTAATAACACATTTATGAGTATCCACACTGCTTGCCCTTTGCAGCTACCCTTGGCTGCCAGTTGGGAAGAGATATATATTCTCTACCTCTGACAGTTATTACATTTTATAAAGAAAAATCAAGTCACTAAAGAGTTTTCTGACAACTGATAAGGTCTAGCTATTCTTTTACAGTCCCTTCCTTACATAAGGGCCTGAGCTGCTCAACTGGAAATACTTGCTGTCGGCTGATATTTGACATGGGAAAGGTTGAGCTGTAGAACTGGAAGCGTATTTTTTTGTGAAATCTGTGCTATTTATTGTTTTAGAATGGGCATATTTTTCACCAACTTGACTGAAGGTTTGCCAAAGCAGGCTCCATGAGGAGTCTTCTCCTTCAAAATGTTATAGCTCTTTGTTCACAGCAAGAAAATCAAGTCAATCTGTTTGGTTAAACAAGTAAGTGACCCCAAACCCAAACCTTTCCAGAGAAAGGGACCTTAGCAGGATATTAAACCAATTTCATGGATGAGAAACTGTGAAGGACCTAAGCTATGGTTCTGCCAGACCCTACAGAAGTGGTTAGCCCAACTAACGTGTGTCATTCCACTGAAGTCAGCTGGACTATTCCCAGTAACGGAGCTAAAGCACATAGGTCAATATTTGCAGGATTAGGGCCCAAGTGATTAGCCTTTTGATTTAGCAGGCTGCATCATTTCAAGTGCACGAGGAGTCCCATTGAAAGCAGCCAGATTTTTTTTTTCTTTGGAAAAGGTAGCAACTGCAGTTCATGCTAGAGAACGCAGAGAAGTCAATCGGGACTGTTCACACGCCTAAGAGTTAGGTACCTGCTGCACCGCAGCCTGCCTGAGAGATTAAGGGTGGGAATTTCAAAAGCATCAAAGGCCCAACTCACGCTGAAAAACAGTTGATTCCCAGGCTTAAAGACACACGTTAAGCTGAAATGGGGGCTTTTGAAAATTCAGCTCAGAAGAACTAGCGTTCCCTCTTCTCAAAGCCTTCTTGCTAGCCAGCAACTGCCCTCCTTCCAGCTCCCTCTGAAGACTCAGCTGCTTTCCCCACCATACAGAAACACAGGAGTTATCTGTGTGGGGTCCAGGCTGATGTATTGCCTTCCCTGCTCACAAACTATCAGGGCTGAGAGCTTTTACCTGTTGACACAGCACTTGCCTACTCAGCAAGCTTACTGTGTTCCTGTAACTCAGCAACAGCTTTTGGGGATGTTTGTGCTTACACAGAAAAATACTATTAAAGTCTTGCCCCCTTCCTATTAAGCTCGCTCCAACCCTGGTAATTGCTTTCCTTCCTGCAAGCACAGTAGCAGCAGCATACGTGATTTAGTAGCGTTGGGAGCCAGTGTGTGTTCCTGGTCAGCTCGTGGGCCTGCCTGCATTGCATGGGTAGGTGTATTTTAATTCTCCAGAGGAAGGAGGAGGGAAAGATTACCAAAGTGGCACCAAATCCATCTACACAGACTGAAAAGCAGGAAGTCAGGAAGGCTTTTTAACCCTTAGTGGCTGGAGCTGTGTCCCCCCTTTCAGCAGCTGGAAAAAATAGGCATTGCTTTGTAAGCTTATTATTTGTTCCTGAAGGGCTTGTGCTCAAGCTCAGATACAAAACAATTCATGTCCATCCCATGTGCAGGCTCAGAGCAGCCTCAAATATGCAGGAGCAGCTCTCAGAGACGGCTCTCTAACATATACCACCCTGGTGAGCGCACAGTGGAGAGAAGGATGTGGGTCCCTATCCCCACAGCTAGGCAGGATTTCAAAGGAAATCTGTTTCCTCCTGATGGAGGAAACAGAAGATACTTTGTGCAAAGGCACAGGGCAAGGAACTCAGGTGGGCATCCGGGATGCTGTTAATGGAAAGGTGCCAAAGGCAAATGTTGAGAATGAAATTTGAGAGGAAATTAAGGAAATCAAGATGCTGAGTTAGGTGCTAAAAAACACCTAAGCCATCTAACCACAGACAAGGACAAGGGACAACAGCACTTGTAGCAGCGCAGCTCGAGAGGAGATGATTTCCAGTTGCTGAAGGCTCAGCCAAAAAAACTTGGTAATTGATAGCGTTGCATGAACAAGATCTTTCTTCCCTGAATACCTCAAGTTCTACCAGAATCCCAGAAAGAACAAATGGAGTCAAGTGGGGGCAAGTCTTCAGTGTTCAGTTTAGCTGTAGAGATGCAAACCCTTCAGGGTGGCAGAAGCTATGGCAACAGAGGCTTCCAGCTCTCAAGGTCACCAGGATGGCATTCTAGTTTGGGGAAAGAAGGCAGCTGTCCGCCAGCCCTGCCTCGGAACTGGTGTGCATGCATACCACAGTATGTTAACTTAACATCACAAGGATTTTGTTCCAGGTCTCTGAAAACTCATTAAGATTAAACTTTTGAGTTTGCTGCTCCAGAATAATTCACCTATTCTAAGAAAGTATAGAGTCAGCCAACAAAAACTCGCACGGCCACTGCAATCTCTCTTCACATTGAAATCCTATGCCACGCATTGCTCAGTGCTGAGAACATACCCCTCTCTGTACAGCTCAGACTCTGTCCTGACCTGTTAATCTGCTCTTACCTTCTCTGTGAGTATGTGATGGTAAGAAGTATTTAGCAGGTACTACACGGAGGCTATTTTATTAGGCTACACAGCACGTGCTGGAGCTATTTAAGTCATTATACTGAATTGCTCAGCAGGTTGTAAAGGTCCTGCTGCTGAAGGCTAGCTGAGAGAGCTACTGTCTATCTCTGTTATTTTAAGTATTAGTTGCATGTTGGTGCGTCTTCTGGAGATGGAAGGCAGTCATCTTTTTACCAGATGACTGTGGTTAGTAAACGTATTGCTATGCAGAGTCAGGCCATTATTATGCACAGCACAGCACAGCCACAATAGGCTAGGTGTCAACAGAGAATTACAAATGGTATTTTGACCCTCACATACACATCAGCTAGTTGGCAAAATCACCTGGTTTGTGCCTGCTGGCAATTTCTGTGTATAAGGGGAATTAATGTCCTCTGAAGTAGGTTCTACTGCCATTGCAAAATAACACGAATAAGGTAAATACGGGGAACTCACACAGGGACTTCGCTGTATAGCTTAGCATCTTAAGGAAAAGGGAAAAAATCCCAACCCTGCAAGAATTTCGTGCCCATTAAGATGGGCAATGAGGCTGGTTTTCAGTCTGCCTTCACGATAGCTATGGTCAGTCTTTCTTGCCCAGGAAGACAGTGATTACTGCAATGGAAAGCCAACCTGGAGGAGCGTTACTTATGATACTAGTAACAAAGCAGACAGTAGAAAAGTGAGAGGCTCTGCTGTGTCTTTGGGTTGAAAAGCAGGTAAAAAAGGTTTAATTCAGTCAAAATGTTCCTTTTCTATTTGACCATTTCAAAACACTTCCTATTGCGTAGTTTGAAAGAAGAAAAAAATCCATTAATCCAGAAAACAAGTCTTAGCCTTAATTAGTTAATCCCCTAACATTTTCTTCCTCTTAAAAAAAAGTCAAAACTTCTGGCAATTTTAAAGCTTCCCTCCCTAGATTACACTGCGTGGGCGATATTACAAAAACCCCCTCAGTGTATCCTGTAAAAAGTCTTGGTTTTGACAAATTGACTTTTTAATCAGGAGTTTGACCCTGAATCTCCCATGTCTCTGACCATGTCTCAAGATGGTTCCTGTGGAATTGTCCCTGATGTCTCTCCTCTGTAATTTTACCCCCGGCACAGAGATGGGGCCCAGTAGATGGCCCCCTTTGACAAGTCTCATGGAGCAGCTCTTCCAGAGCCTACCTCAACGCCACCTCCCCAGCACCTTCACCCAACAGGACCACAAACCTTTTAGATGACAACTGATTTTAAAAAGATTACACCAAGTTACTCTCATCCTCGGGGTAAAATACATGTGAGCAAAGAACGAGCAAAATGCTGGCCTGCCTGCTCTGTCAGCTGGTATTGCATAAACATCCTACTTGAACATCTGTGTTTTTCATTAGGTAAAGGGAAATTCTGCCTGTATCACACAGAATTCTTCACATTTTTCTTTTGACAATAAAAAAGTTGCATCTAGAAAAGCTCTCTTTGCTCCTCTGCTAAGACTGAAAGGCTCTTCTGTCTGAGTAAATCCAAACTGCTACAGCAGTATCATGTTTTATCAGCATCACCAGCTTTTTTCAAACTGAGACTTACTTATGAACCCTTACATCTTTGAAGGATCTGCTACTTCTCACAACCACAAGAAACTTGAATCTCTCTTCACCAAACGATCGGTAAAGCAAACATTTTAGTCTCATGGGTCAAAGAGAAATTTGTAACCCCGCAGGAAATAAAAGATGGAGGTGGTGTAGCCAATTCAGGAGCTGGTCCAACCTCAGTGAAGTTAATCCAAAAACACCACTGGTATCAAAAAGATGGAATCAGGGAGTTAGCTGTGACTGATCCACTGCCATATTGTTTTTCTATTCTAATCTTGAAAAAGATTATTAGTCTAAAATTATTAGGCTGTCACTCACAGCATGTTTCAAAATTCCTTATTTTTCACCCCCCCCCCCCCCGGCTACGGCCCAATTTTTGCATAAATATGGGCAAGACAACACATTCTGCGCAGTTTCATTTTAGACTCAGTCGTGGATCCTGAACATTTCAGCACCAATTACAACAAAGCACAGGCCTCACTGCCACTCCTTTTTTTCTTGGAGACAAAAAATACATGAGCAAGAAAACTAGGAGATACTTTCCTAAATGTGATGCGCTTTCAATAAAACAAACAAATTCATCTTTCGCAAGGGCAAAGTTTATTGGCATTAAATGCCGATACAGCTTCCGTGACTGAAAGTGAGACTCTTACTCTGTTTGAGAATCTGGTCTTGTATCTACCAGGTCAAAAGGCTCTGAGCAGGCCGATTTTGCTCTCCCTGAGACTTTAACCAAAAATTCCCATTCTGACATACTGTTTTCCATCTGTGTCTCTACCCCTAATTCTCCACTCACTCTGGTTATGTCTGCACAGACAATTTAGCTCACTCTGGAATTCCAAAAAGTGCCTTAGAGCAGCCCGTGTCCATGCAAAATATCTCCACATTGCTTAGAAATTAAATCTAGCTCTTAAGCTTCGGCCTTCCAGGAATGCTGTAGTCCTGGCACGCTGTATAGATATGCCATATGGATACAAAAAGTAGCCAGGGATCTGATCCCAGGCAGGAACGTGTCCCGAATATGCTTTAGTCATATGAAAGACAGTTCATTTATGTAAGTCTGGCTCCTGGGACTACTTTCCTAACCCCTCGGCAGACCTTGCCCAAACATTTAAGTACCCCAAACTCCCAACTTGATTTCCAGACGTTTTCCAGAACTTTGTTCTGCCTGTCTCCCTGGAGAGGTGCTGAGTGAAGAAGCTGGTCAGATGGCAGCCAAGGCGAGGCAGAGGAGACTACTGTTAGATGAAGTGGCCATGGGATCATAGCCCTTCCTTCCACCCCACTTTGGCTTCAAGATGATACCCAGACAGTAACTTTAAGTACCTGCACATGATTTCTCAAAGCTTGGGACCAGTACCATGGAGCTGCAAATAGCTCCCATGACCCTTGAGATAGATGCCTGCCTCCTTCTTGATGCCCAGCTTCAAAACCTTAGTCCTTAGTTTTCAGCAATAATTCTGTGTTGATCTTCTTTTCCTTCAAAAGCCCTGGAAAATGGGACTCTTCATTCTAGTCCTGATTTCCACTCTGACCTTTACGCCAGCCTTTCTGGAAATATACTTTCTTCTGCCTGCCAAACTAAGGAATACTGAAGCTATTATTATTTTGTAAGGTGAAATATGTGTTGCTGTCCTGTGATCAGTTCCCCATGATAATGATTTCATTCATGGTGAGCTTGAATTTGGGAGGCACTGAGCTCACTCTGCCTGGTGGAGTTCACTGGTAGGAGGAAGGGAACGGAAAGCAGAGGTGGTTGGTGGGAGGCAGGTTGAAATCACAGTCCTAGACACCTGAATCAAATGGCTCTACTTTACAGATTTTTAGCTCCTTGAAGCCAAATGCATCTCATCTGTTCTGTGCACATTTGCAGCGTTCCACTTTTCACTGCAGCACAGAGATGCAGAGATAAAGACAACACCAATGATTAAAGTAAAATCTGCCATGGAGCGTGTCCTAAATAAGAAATAATAATAAATATCTCCTGACAATACTGGAAGGATAAGGTTAAAGGATTCCTGGCTCAGTTACCCGCATAAAGATAGTATAATTATTCAGCTGTTTGCACAGCTACTTCTCCGCAACTTAGAAAACTGAGTGGTATCTTGTGACTGGCATCAGATGGGAAACCTTGAGTGCCTACATATGATGAAAGGTGTTGAAAAGACAGTCCTGGAAAATGAAGTCCTGTCTCATGCAGAGTAGATGATCAGCAGTGGCAGCTGTCCTGTGCCGCACTGCTTACTTGGGAGAACTAACTCTCTGAGGAGCAAACTCCTCACCACAGTCTTTACAGCCTCTTTGCTTCTCTGCAGTCAGTCAAAAAGCCATCAGTTTCTGCCACTTAGATGACAATGGTTCTGGGATGTTTTGCAAACACAGTCAGAGCTGAGCAGCCCTCATGCAAATGTGTTTACTCTTATTGAGCACCACAAAGTTTAAGTGTTTTCAGGACCTTTTTATAGAAAATACCATGTATTAAAGGTGTCATTTAATGCTCTTTACAGATGCTTGGATCACTTAGGAAGAGAAAAGGCCATTTTAAACTACCTTCCTTTCAAGCCCTTCTTATTGTCTTTGCTTTAAATAGCTATCTGACTTAAAGAGGGTCATTACCATAGACCTTCTAAAATAGCCTTTGAATAGTGCTGTGAATTAGAAAAAAACACTATTATTTGCTCTTAGGGATGAGAAACCATGGCACAGGGAGACTCTGACAGTTCTCCAGGGTCACAGAACAAAGGTACGGTGTGGTAGGGAACACCAACTAGATCTGCAGGCTCCTCAGCCAGTATGTTGCCCTCCTCATTATCTTTCCCCCTAAATGAGAAACCTGGGTGCTAGGATCCAGCCATAACTCCTGGGACCCTACAGCTCTTCTCTGTCTCTTTTTCTCAACAACAGAGAGAAGAGCAGAGCTGCTGCTCACCTGGTGGGTGCATGCTTCTGCTCCTCCTCTTCATCGGTGTCGCTGCTGATAGTGATGACACTCACTGCGGGGCTAGGGGTGTCGGGAATGATTATCGTCTGCCGCTGCCGCTCCCGCGTGGTGCTGGTGGCCACGTCGCCCCAGCCGCAGGTGACGGAGGTGCTGCAGGCAGGGCTGTTGTGCACCATGGCACAGCGAGGAGGCGTGTTTTCCTTCACTCGTTTCGACCGCTGAGGCGAGCTGATGGACTGAGAGGATGAAACTTCGTAGGTGGATGCATTTCTGGAAATGGGAAAGGCCGTTAGTTGGTTAAATCTCAGCTTGCTCAGTTGCCTGTTTCCACAGCTTTTGATTCCTGGGCTCTCATTCTCCCACATTGATTTACGGAGTCTGGGAAAACTGCTAAATTGGCATGGTCGCCTCTTCAAAGGTCAGAGTGCCTCACATGACTTATTCTTATAACTGGCTGAAAAGTACCTTCTTTTAGTAAAAAACTCAATTTTGTGTTCCCCATAAATTTCCAAATGAGAAATGCTGCCTCCCAGGAGTCCCTGGCTACACCTTGTATTGGGAAGTAGAGGCTGCTCACACAGCCCAGACGTACACAACACAGGTGGGCACAGAACACCTGTCACAGCAGGAAGAAGTACACAAACAGTAGATAATTCCTTTCTCCTGTACCTGATGAACTGCAAGGATGCATTGTGACCAGATAATGTGTTTCTGGCCAGAAAAAGCTAAAGGCAAAATTAGCACTTATTCTGAAAAACAACAATCATTTATCAGGAAAACTGATTTTCTTAGTTGAAAATTTAATTTTCCATTTAAGATTTTTTTCAACAAATGTTTCCTGCCCAGTGCTTCATCCTCTAAAGTAGTGGAGTCCCATGGATTAGAGTACCCAGATGGAAAGGCAGACACTCAGTTTCATTTCATTCCCATGTGAGGCAGCAGATACAGCACATATAGATCAGAAAAAAAAAAAGAACAACCTTTTTGTTAACACAGTGAAAAAAAACACCTCAAGCCCTGTTTTTTTCCCATTCATCCTACTTCAGCTTCCCTGCCTGAAAGTTGTAAAGGACCCAACTGGGTAAGAGATCTAAGCACAGAATCTGTCCAGCAAACAGTGCTGCACAGGTTTGCAGATGTATTTACCAAAGCCCCCTGACAAAAGCTCATTTCATTAATTTCCCACATTTTCTTTCTTCCTTTTTTTTAAAAAAAAAAAACACTTGTATTTATGCAGCTCATTGCAGAGCATTTGCAGATTCAAAAAAAAGGAAAGAAACAAAACCAAAAAACCAAAGTTCTAGTTTTGTTCTACAGTCAGGTCTGGGTTGCATTTTCAGTGTGTCCTGAAAGCTAACAAAAGGAATAGGTGGCATCTATCACAAGGAAGTCATTATGGACATATCACACTACACCAACTTACACAGGGTCTTTTGCATAACAAATGACTGCACAGTAGCGTTTGCAGTGCCTTCTGAATACCAATGAGCAGCGAGGAGTACCCTTCGCTCCAAAGGAGCACGTTCCTCATTTGGCTACAAAAGCTCCACAATTAATGAAAACGTACAGCCGTAGAAATCCACGGCTCTGCAAGTGTCCGACTCCTCCTGGACACAGGCACCCTGCCCCGGCAGAGGGAAGGAAGAGGGGAGGCCCTGCACGGGCACGGTTGTTGCAACAGGCGCCTTCTTTTACTGGCTTGCTGGGGCCGTAGCTGCCTCTGCTCTACATTACGAATGGACTAAGACAGCTGGAGCCCACCCAAAGTAAATGCAACATTAGAGAGCAGATAAATGAGAAGGACTTAAATAGTGGCCTCTTAACTAGAGTCAAATTGGTTGTGAACTCCAAGCTCTGCTGGCCGCAGTCCAGTCACCCAGGAAAACCACAAGCTCCTGTTTTTTGCCACTGCATGAGTGGTGACCCATTTTGGTTCTCTCCCCTGCACTGTTTCTTTTTTGCTTTTGTTGAAAACAGGAATATAGCTCAGTAAAGGTGCTAGTTTCACAGCCCAGAAGACTTTCCCCTGAACAGTTGCACATAACTCTTAAACGGCCTTGTCCTCTAAGCAAGACCACGTGGCTGTGATAGGCACTGCAGTCATCGCACCATTTTAGCTGTGCCACATAACGTAACATGACCGAACACCCAGCCTCCTTCTTGCAGAGTCAAGTGCTCTTACCTACAATTGAGAGACCCTAGCATCAAAAGACCGCCCCTGCATGAGATGCCCTTATAAAATGATCTCTGTTTTGTCACAGAATAACCTAGGTTGGAAGAGACCTCCAAAATCACCGAGTCCAACCTCTGACCTAACACTAACAAGCCCTCCACTAAAAAATATCCCTAAGCTCTACATCTAAACGTCTTTTAAAGACCTCCAGGGATGGGGACTCAACCACTTCCCTGGGCAGCCCATTCTAACGCCTAACAACCTTTTCAGTAAAGTTCTTCCCGATATCCAACCTAAACCTCCCCTGGTGAAACTTTAGCCCATTTCCCCTCTTCTTATCACCAGGCACGTGGGAGAATGGACCAACCCCCACCTCACTACAGCCTCCTTTAAGGTACCCGTAGAGAGCGATAAGGTCACCCTTGAGGCTCCTCTCTTATGGTGCCATGATTAGAAAATGGCCAGTGTGGGTGCCCCCTGCTGCAATGTGCTGTTGTTGATGGACCAGCCAGCTAAGGAGCTAGAGAGCTTGAAGGCAGCCTACAGCCACCCCAGTCCTCTGCTCTACAGGGTATCAAACTCAGAAGATAGATTATAATCCAATTGTCTTGGAAAGGGCAGATCTTATGTGCAGACATTAGGTACGTGTTCCTGGAGGTGCAGTCCCTGGAACTGCACTGCCCCATGGACTTGTAGTCACAAAAATAACTTGTGGGCAGTGGAACGAGCTGGATTTCGCCCCATAGGCATCAGTACACACCACCCCTGTTAGCACACCTGCCTTTCAGGGCTGTAACCAGAACCAGGCAGTCAGCACCTCCCTCCGGCTGCCCGCTGAGGACCGGCCTCCCTCCCGCTGCCCACCCAGGGCACACTCACCGTGGTGCCGACTGGTGCTGCTTACTCTTCCTGGTGGAGGTGGTGGCGGCGGGCGGCTGGCGCATGACGTGAGCGACACCCACGTTGACGGGCTGGGCTGCGGGGAGAGTCACATGGCTAGCTAACAGCGCGGGCTGCTGCATGATGGGGTTATAATGGCTGCCGTGAGCGTGGGTGTTTCTGCAAAGGGGGGAGACAGGGACACGTTTAAAATGCGACCGGCGGCTCTTCAGCAGGCTCTCTCGCAGGCTCCCACCGCCTTCACCGAGGCCCCACCTCGGGGCTCTCCAGTCCCAAGGGTTTTCCCCAGAAAGGAGAGTTTTCCCCTAAGGGAGTGATCTAAGGGAGCGCCATGGCACAGCGCTGGGCTGCAAGGATGGAGGACAGAGAAGCTGCCCGCAGCTCTGACTGGGGAAGTCACAATTTGCTGCATGGTTGTGGAGTGCTGGGGGAACAGACTGAAGCCCCCATCCCTTCCCCTCCTGCTCCACAGCCTCACAAGGCCATGGCCGGTGGTGTTCTCCAGCACTGCTGCCTGACTGAGGTGTCCAAGCAAAAGCAAACAGACCCGGGGCAGGTTACTCCATATACAGCTTTTCACAGAGGCCATGAGGAGTAGGAGAAGGCTGGAGAGGATGGCAGGGCTAGGAGCATGCTGCTTAGCTTTCTGCTAGAGCAGCCTGGGAGAGAATTTGGTCCTACAGTGCACTCTTGTTGTCCACACAGGAAACCTGCGAGAGCTCCGTGACAGCAAATAAACTGCTGAACCTCCACTGCCAGAAACAACCCTCACACCCTCGATACAGCTCTTGAACACAGCTGCTACCATAAGCCGGCCCAGTCTGGAGGCCACCACTCACACACACGCACACGCTGGCTGTCTCACAGGCACGTACACACGTCCTCCACGTGCCTCCGGTTTACCTCCAGTCTGCCAGCGGCTGGGTGCCTGCCATGGACTCCGGGATGACGGTCGCGTGCTGGACAGAAGTGTGGGTGGCCACCCCGGTCAGCTGCTGCCAGGCGGGGGGGAGCAGGATCTGCTGCGTGCCGCTGGGCCATGCTTGCTGTTGGCCAGAGGAAAAAGTATTTCTTAACAAGATTTGCCATACACTGCACGTAAGTGATCATCCACACCCAGCTGGGGCTCCTCGCAATAATCATGATCATAATACCTAGCTCTTAGTGCTTTTCAGTGATAGATCAGGAATACTTTTAGGAAACATGACAAAACTGTAAAGTTATCAATATAGAGAGCACAAAAGACAGAAAATTTCCTCGCCTTCCAAAGCAGCAGCTGCGCTTCAGGGTGAACTAGGAATGGGAGGGACTGAAACTGCATTTCAACCCAAACATCCAACACATTAGCACCTTTGCATTTTGACGGTTCGGATCAGCTGGGCACTACGGTCTCATCAAATGCCACTTTCCCCCCACCTCCAGCCAATTTTTCTTTCCACCTCAACAGACCCTAGAGGACTTCAGGAACTTAAAGCGGCTTAAAACAAGAAAACTTTCAGGGATCAGAGAATAAGGGGTTGCAAGGCTTGGAGGTTGCTAGGAGGAAAAGAAGAGGAATTTGGGAGTACTGAAAGGGGGAACATATTGGCCACCAAGCACTCCACAGAAAGGACATCTTGCTGCATGGGCTAAGGCGCCTATTTGCCTGGTCCAGCTGAGCAGGACCCCTGGCCAAAGGAGAATGCTACACATCATGTGCCTGTCCTCTCCATGCACTCTTTGGCTTTTTCTTAGCAGCTGCCCTCCTTGCAGGGTGGAGATCTCTGCCCTGCGAGGTGAGCCATCGCTCTGCTATGCCGTCATCCCTCTTGTCATCCCGCTCCAGTGACTACACACGAGTTGGGTTGTTTTTTGGCTTGGTCACATTCCAGTTCCTTCAGAGTGAAATTTTCTTTGCTGTGTGCTGCCAGGGCTGGGGAACACAGGGGCACTGGTTACAACCCTCCTTAGGCCCATGTTGTATAACCTCCTGAGGAGGCCAAATTTTAATGAGGAGAGTCTTTGTCCAGGCATGCATACATTTGTCCTCATCTCCATCCTCACAAGAATCCTTTGATTTATCCTTCTAATCCCCCTCTGCCACCCTCTATAAAAAAAAAATTACACTTTTCTCAGTTCTGCTCCAAACTGTGACCATCTTGTAAACTATCCATGTTGCTAAGTTAGACAAAAAGGCTGCTGTGATGAGGCTTCTCTGCAACGTCTAAAAAGAAAGGACTGTCACGGGGCTCCTGAGAGCTCCGCATCTCAGACACTACAGCCACAGACTGACAGACTGCTGCTGGTCAGAGCAAGTAGGAGGAAACGGCAGAGAAGCAAAAGATCAGGGAGGAAAAACATTTTGTTTGTTTGTTTGTTTGTGGTTTCTGTTTGTTTGTTTTTGTCTTTGTTTCTTTTTGCTTGTTTGTTTGTGTTTGTGTTTGTTTTGTTTTTTTGTTTTTTTTTTTAATCCAGCTTTGATTTAAAAGTAGAGACTCGGCTACTGTTGTGCTCAGTCCCAAGGGGCTACCTGGATTTACCTGCAGAGAAAAGTGCTTCCTCTCTTTTAAGGAAGAAAACTGAACATATCTAAACTCCTTTCCCTCCTGCAGAGCATAGATTTAGATTCAGTGCCAGGGTCCAGGCACAAATTCCTCACTTATTAGGTAAGGACCACTGAATCATTTAATCTGCAGATAAGACTTGTCCAGGCTGATCCACCAGCACAGCTCGCGGTGCTTACACACGGGAGGCTTGTGCCTGCAGCCTCAGTCTGTTCCCAGTTACTGCATTATTGTGAAATTGTGCCGCCGTGGCGGAGTGCAGCGCTGGCCCCTGCTCTCTGGAGGTGGTACGTCCCCTGGTACGACTGAGCTCCTGCTCCTGGTTTAAACAAGAACAACTAATGGAATAAACGTGTTTGTTCTGAAAGCTGGTGGCGGGACCTCCATGGGAAGAAGCATCACTGGGAAGGAGTTAAAATGCGAGAAACTCAAGAATTCAGGGCACTGTTCAAGGACAGGGGACAGTTCTGGGTCACGTCATGGAAGCCTGCCAAAAAATTGTATGGCTTTGTCCCTTTTGAGATCTGAAGCTGCAGAGAAGTACTAGTAAAGATAGGATCAGTCCTCTTTCACTAGTCTTTGTGCATGCAGTATTTGGACAAACTTGCTTGGGAGGCTGGAAACAAACCCAGAGAAGTAACAAGTTACTCTCACCACTGGCTCAGCACCTTGCAGGCTGCTTGCTTTGTCTAACTCCACATCACAGGCTGCACACATGCAGCTGCCAGAGACAGTGCTCAAGATCCATCACCGCCTCTGCCGTGGGTCCACCCAGCTGCTGGAACCCCTTCCCCTGCCCTGCCTCCAGGACTGCCAGCCTCACACAAAACACACAGGGAGTGCTGGATGCCAGCCGCACTAGGATGTGGTAAGGCTTTGCCAGCCGCAGCCATCCTGACGTGGGCGAGCAGAGCGACCCGTGTCGTGTGCTGGCTGGTGGGCAGCAGGGAGGGGCCTGATGGCACCGCACAGTGCTGGGGCGTGAGGAGCAGAAGGACAGAAGTGGGCTCTGGAGGCAGCAGGCTCTTTGCTGGGGACTGTCCCTCTACTAGTTGGAGCAAATGCACAGGTTGGGCTGAACAGCGTTAGATAAGCAGCTGTGCATGAGAGGAATAGCTCTCAGCTGAGAGAGAGATGCACAGCCATCCAGAGATCAGATGTGACTACACTGCATTACAAAGAAGCTGTGTTTTTCCATTCAGGAAACTGGAATTGGGTACAGATTTGTTTATCGGCCCAGCTGCTCAGCCCAAACCGAGCGAGGCCTGCGGACACCAGATGCCACCAGCATCAATCAGAGTTCCTTGCCATCAGAGCAGAAGCATCAAGCTCATCGCTTGAGACAGACAGATATATCAACAGACAGACTGCCTCTCTTCTAGTATATGAAAAATAATATCTATGCGAGCGAGGAGCATTTCTCAGAAACAGCTTAAATTCCATTGCCTAAGTGACAGTGCATAAAATGTCAATATAAAGTACCAGAGGGCAGCCCGAGAAACCAGAGTTCCTGTAACTAGGGCAGGGCAGCGATCCATAGCAAAGCCTCTCCTGAGCTTCTCCCAGACTGAGCAGTGACTCAAACAAGGCCACCTTGAGGAGAAAAAGGAACTGCAGGGCGCAAGATCTTTCAGGATCCTGCTGTCTTCACACTTCAGATCTGACCCTCCTCCCTGTAACCATGCTGCAGAGCACACCAATGCCACAACAGGCCAGACTCTTGCAGCCCTCAGGACAACTGCCTCTTAGGCTCTCCTTTCCCACCAGACAAGAGAGATGGTCCACGTAGGCTGTTATGACAGGCTTCAACTGAGGTAGACTCAATGTTTCAGCAGCCTTATGTCAAACAGAAAGCTCTAACAAAGACTTTTCTTGCAAGCAGGCAGGGCATGTTAGCTACTGGAAATCATGGAGGCTGCAAGTTGGGTTCTGATGTGCCTTCACTCAGTAAGTGCAGTTAGCAGCTGGTGAAGAATCACAAATTGCACCAAGTCTTATCCTGGCAATCCAGCACATGGACATAAACCTTGAAATCTGCTGGTACCTGACTGCATATGAACACGCTGGCATTAATGACAGCATGGGAGATCAACTAATCCTAATCAACTAAATGCATTTTTGACTTGTAGGTCATCTTTTCCAGGCCACACAACTTAATGCTAAATACAAGTTGTTTGTATTTGCTTGTTTTTTTTTTTTTTTTTTCTCCCAGAAACAATTATTATTCTGCCTGATACTGGCAGAACTACTGTGGCACCAACTGAAAACCAGTAAGGGCAGATACACTGAAGGTAGCACAAGTAGCGATAAACTACTCCTCCTTTTTGAGGAGCTTGGGTTTCTTTTGAGAAAGTGTACGTGAACAGTGATACCTATTCCCTTTTGGGTGTCTTTCTGGGAAGAGTCATGCCTTTTCTGTGTGGGTAGTTTGGGGAATTGTGCCAACAGGTGCTGATGACAAGATGAGCTCTTTGGCTCTCAGGCCTTGCCTCTGCACACTGCATCTCTCTCATAACTTAAAAATAGAGGTACAATTCATAAAAGGCTGCAAAATTAAAGTATGGGAAATATTTTTCAGTGGCATACAATTCACCAGCATAACTACTGGCCACAAACTGCCAATGAGACCACAAGTTCAGGATGAATGAAGGTTCCTACTGATTCTTCCTCAGCATAGGCCTGACATGGCTTTCTCTGAGGTTTCCACTGATTTTAGTGAAAAAGCAGAAGTAAAGACAGTCTTTCCAGAGACTTTTGCAACTGTGATGCAGCTTTTGAGCAGAACAATAAATTGGGTGAGGTTTGGACATTTCAGATAAGGCTGATGGCTCTTTATGGCTCCATAAGGAAGGCCCTGGAAGGCCCTCAGAAAAAGCTACTCTTCTCAGCTTCCAAGAGCTCAGTAACACAAACGATACCTGCTCTGCTTGGTATCTTCAGAGCTCATTACCTGTGCGAGAAGTCCTGGCTGGATCTGCAGAGGCTGGGCCCCAGGAGCCTGAGTGACAATGGGAACGGCGTTCTCCATCCGAACTGAATACCCAGCATGCTTCGAAGGGGAGGCTTGTAACCCTGTTGCATGAGCACAGAAAGCACAGCATTAGCCATCAACAGCATTGCTAGGAGTGGAAGTCTGGTTTTCAGAGGTGCCTAAAGGCACCCACTCATGTCCATTTAAATCACAGTGTTTAGTCCCTCTGGAAAATTGGTCTCTAGGAGTCCCACATATTCCACCCCAGTCCAAAGATATCTATCAGATGCTAGTAAACATGGTTCATGCATGAAGGTACATAAAAGACATTTTAAAAGATGTTAAGGGATTAATGTACTTTATATTTTTAGGTTATCTCAAATCCAAGGGAAACAACTCGATACAATGTGTACAGGGAGAAAAGGAAGAGAGGGGAGGAAATGGTTTCTCTTACCTGACATTTCTCTGGTTTGACAACAGAAATTGGTCATTGCCAGCCAAAAAACATTGCTATGTGAGAATGTTCTCTTGTGACCAAAGTAGGACAGTGGGATGGGAATCCAGAACTGTGCACTAACTCAGTCTTGTCTGGGATTAGTGTTTTTTCTCTTGCACGGCTTCCCAGGAGTTATATTGAGAAGAATCTTACTTGGCTGTGTTTGACCTAGTGCACCTCAACCTCCAACCATTACTGGCTTAGCTGTGCATAAGCCTAACTGAGCTGGGGAAAGCTCCCCACTCCACCACCTTAGTGCATAGCGCAGCCCATGCTACCTCCTCTCTTTTAGAGCTTTCTCAAGACAGCAAGCTGAAGATGTTAGCTTACATGTTCTGGCAATACGTTTCTGAAGTCAGACCCCTGAGATGCATTTTAACTATGTAGAAGAGGTCTAACTAAACTCCCCCAGTTCAAAAGAGCTTTGATAATCTTGCAGAACATTTAACAAGTGCCCAGAGACAGATGTACAAAGAGGCTTGGAAAAATGAATAGCAAAATTTGCACCAGCTGAACTGCGGTCTATGTAGACCATGTCCTACACTGGCTACGCTGGCTAATTTTACAAAATTACTACAGCATGTAGTCAAAAGAAGGACAAGTGGCTACAACTGGTCATCAGCCAACTTGTCTGACATGGGGTCTGTACACTGGGAGTACAGAGGCATGATATATCAGTTAGTTGACACTAACTAGTACTCTTAGTGAACATGCTACTACTCCTGAATCAAAGCAGTAACTCTCCTACAGAATTGCTCCTGTACAGTTATTGGACACCTGTGCATGTGTCTAGTCCAGACAGGAACATCTGATATGTTTTCAGTCTGGGAGTGGACAGCAGTACCTTCCACTGGTATACACAGGCAGAGCTGTGTGCAGCAGGGAAGTGTCTGTCATGGGGCAAGCCCTAATCCCTACCAGCACCATGCTCTGCACTGCATTAACTTCCTGAGTTTCCTTTTTAACATCTGAATTAAGAAGAAATGATGAAGCTGTTATTTATGTCCTAATTAATTGTTATTGTGGGGGAAACATTTCAAGTTCGCCAAGGTAAGGCAGAAGATCCTCAAAATTTCTGTTCAGGGCAAAGGATGACAAATATTACAAGTTCTCCCTCACTCCCTACCCCTCCCACTGGAGATACAAGTGCTTGCCCCATTGTTTTAAACCAGCCACCTCCAACCCATGAGGTGAAGGCAATATGTTGCTTGCAAAATCCTCTGTTGTTGCAGACATTTCACCCCGCTGACATCCAAGTAACCTGCAACAACCTCAATGCTCAATTTTTCTTCCACATGATCTGCACTAAGGAAGCTTGTTTCAAACAAGAACTGAATAAATGAGCAGTGGGGACAGGGCAGGGGGTGGCCAAGACCTGGTGAAGCTGTTACTTACCTTGGAAGCCTGGTGGGCAGACGATGAGAGCTTGCTGGAAGGGGTCGGGCCGGGCACAGATCTGCGCTGTTCCTGTCTGCAGGGGCATGCTCCGCTGGGCCACCGCAGCCATGGACGCCGCTGAGGGCTGGTAGAGTGCAGATTGGTAATTTAGTATGGAGACTTCGGGGTTGGCTAAGGAAATAGTGGCACTGGAGGAGGTGGGAGCCAGGTTGGTGGTCTAAAGGAATGATGGGAATTAAACAAAAAACAAACAAAAAAATGAGGGAGATGGGAAAAAGCAAAATCCAAAACTAAAATAAGAAAGTAAAATAATGTAAGATAAAGTAAAAAAAAAAAATAAAATAAAAAAAAACAGCAAACTGAAAACAAACAAAGGGTAGAGCAGGACACTGAGGAACACAGAGGTGAGGGAAGCAAGGGGGAAAGGAGCATGGTCTACTTGAATAACAGCAGCTGTACCATGCCACGGGACCCGTGGCTACACAGCGCTGCTGTGAACTGCTCGGAGACATAGTGTGTTCTCCAAAGCAGAGCTGTAGCCCCAGCCAGCCTCCAGCTGGCTCTGATTTGCAGCATAGAGAAGATGGATTCAGAAAATGCTACTATGCTCAAATCACATTGTTCTCTCATCATGCACACAGCTTTACAAGAAGCTCACACTGCTGAGGTAAAAGAAACTCAGCACCTGTGTGCCCTGCAAAGCCTCACCCTAAGAAGTGGATTACAGCCTTTCCTCTACCTTGTATCTAAGCTGGTACATGCCCCTCAAATTACATTTGAATCTGGAGGAATCAGAAGTGTAACATTAGATAGCAGTAATACTTTCAAAGTCCAAATTTTGCTTGGCTTGACATTAAAACCTGTCAGAGCAGGAACTCCAGCAGGGGATGTTGCACAGTCACAAAAACCAGCACAATGTTCTGCAAAACATTTAGAAATCGTATGGTGACTTGTGTATTATTTGGACTAAGTCTGAAGCAGTTGCAGACAAACAACCCCTAAACAGCTTTGCCACCGCTCTATAAAAATATGCCCTGAGCATTCAGGTCTATGCAAATAGGATCTACCACAACAGAGCCCATCATTCTCCTCCCTGCTACCCCTCCCATCCAAACACAGCAGCACCACTGCTGGAGACGGGTCAGACAACACTTATCTCACAGTGAATGTAAGAAGAAGACAGAGATGATGCCTTGATCCTGGCTGTAGGAGGCAGCAGGCCCAGCACTATGCACTGCCCTGTTTGCCACTGGGCTGTGGAGGGGTACCCATGCTGCACAGCCACAGGAGACGCTATGGTGAACCATTTCTTCTTCCTCCTCCTTCCCGCTCTCTGCAGAGGCAGAGAAGTGCGATCTGTTCCCCTGTGCAACACGCCCAGCAGCAACCACAACGGCTCCCACACTGCTGATCTGGGGAGTCACAACTGGAAGGAGGCAAAACCCAGAGATTTTGCAGAGACAAGGATCACTGGGGAGCCAAGATGAGTGGTATGTTGAAGAGGATGGTAAAAGGCTTGGAGCTTGTTCAAATCAGAACGCCCTTCCTGGAAACATTTTTACTAATTCTTCCAGGAACACTGGAGATACCAGTTCTGCTCACAAAGCACATCCCTTATGAAAATTCAGATTACCACAGACCTCCCCAGCTCACAACCGATCTGAACATCAAGTGAGCTGTGAGGAAATGAAAGCAAGTCTGCATTTCCTACTAGCAACTGTGGTACAAATGGTGTCTCTGCCCTGCAGCTGGGGCCTAGCAGAGCATGTAGCACGAATTTCTGCAGTCAGCATCTCAGAAACAGTCAAGAATGGGAACTAGTGTTTGCAACTAATACTCTTTCACACTGAACCATGACCTATCTCTGTGTGCATCTGCTTAATGAATTGCTCCAAAAGACCTTCTGTGATCATATGCATTGAGAGTCATGAAGTCTGGCTTTCTGAGTGACACAGGAAAACCCTGAACATCCACACAGAATCCTTTAGTTCCTTTGCTTTTGAAATGACAAGTGCCATTTCCACAATACCACCTGCAATCTCTAGAGCGAATCTCAAGCAGCCTGTTGCAGAAGGGCTTAAAGGATAGCGCCATTTCGTCAGCGTCAGTCTCCTAGAGTGCTGTCCCTGGAGAGATTCCTTTTGCTGTTGTAATACAGCCCCACAGTAAACAACTGAGCTTGCCAGTCATAGCAGATTTGTCAGCATGGCACTGCCCAACACTGGGGTATGTAAAACTAATGCAGGAGTCCAACGTATGATTACAAAGCCAGAGCCCACCAGTGTGGTTTGCAGTGTGTTCTCTAACAGGGTGCCCGTGTCTGCTGTGGCACCTGGAGTGAAACCAATGAGAGAGAAGAAGAAACATTACCCCTAAAATCTTCTTTCCTGTTGAGCTGCTACAGTGCCATGTCTGTTACAGAAAGGTTTAAATTCTTTTTGCCTAATGCCAGTTTGAAGCAGTGCTGTAAGATCACAAATACTTCTGCCTGATCCATGGAGTGCAGTCCTGCCTGCTTGCTGCATTAAGGAACTAATGAGCTTTTCCCCATAGCAACTTCCCAGGTAAGCAGGACTTATCACCCCCAACAACAACGTAAACAATGAGGGCAACGTTTCACAATCACACAAAAGGTCATGAAAGTAACGCTTGCCTGCAGAAAAGAATGAGGAAGAGCTGAGGAAGGACAGTAGAAAAGTATCAGCTTTTTGCATGGAGAATGAGATGCTGCCTTTGTGTTTCATCTTTTAGCCCCAATTACGTAAGCATTTCAAGCACTGGCTGCTACTGACCGATGCTCTTACCTGGTTGTGCACTGTGTTCAGCTGGTTGTTAAAAGTCATGGTCAAATTGGTGGATGTGCTCGGGGCTACGTGGGTGATGAAGGGCGTCTTGCTCTGGTTCACGGTGTCATACATATTCACCCGCCGCTTGCAGATCTCCATATTCTGGAAGCAGGACTTGACACTGTGCGAGGAAAGGGGAGACAAGGAGAAGACAGAAAATCAGCCAACCAACCAACCAACAAGCAGAGGCAACAGGTCACCACAGCAGCCCTGTGTTAGGTCTCAATGGCAGGCTTAGCACTTTATAGGCATGTAAGCACTTTGCTGTTTTATGCAGGTCTCTTAACCAGTGGGAGTCAGAATAACCCTGCCTGCACTGAAGAGGCCCAAATGGGTGTCAGGATGAGAGCGGCTGCTCAGGGACTCCTGAGTATCCCCACGGGACTGAGCATAAGTCACAGAAAGCAAGCAAATCTGTCAGTCTTCGGACGTCAGGAGGAAAAAAACAAAACAGCTAGTCTGAAGAGTGAAAGAGACCGAAGCAAGCAAGCGAGACACTGACTTTATTCTGATCTGATTGAGCCGGAGAGGAAAAGACAACTAATGCTTCCTGTTCAGGTGTATGCCTAAAGGTAGTTTTAGAAGTCTTTTGCAGGGAAGAATTTTACTGTTCGTGGTCACTGAGACCCTTGAAAAATCTTCCTTGTTCCTTTTAAAAAGTAGCTCCTGATGGCTCAGTCCAGACAAGCGGATAAAACGTTGCCCCTGTCTGGCTAAACACTTCCGCAGAGGCTTATCTTAAAACACACAAGCTGTCCTCTTGCAGTGAATGGGACGATTCATATGCCAAAAGGTTATGCCAAAACCAGATTCATCAACACCCTAAGGGAATCAGGTTCTGAGGTTATCTTGAGCTGAGAATCAGATCTCTTGGGAGAAAGATTAGAGCCTCTTCCTCTATACAGACCTCACTTTAAATGTTATTGATAAGACAACAGAAATTTTGAGAAGCATCATATTTCGTACCCTCAATAAAATGGATGAAATACTCTGTGCATTGCTAGAGTAGTCGAGGTGTCTGGTACATGGAACTGTCAATACTTCACTTTTGTAATTGCCATACCAAGGCACACAGGGGTTTAAGAGATAACAATACAGTGGTCTTGAGCAAAACTGTATTTTAAATAAAATCTATTTTTTTAAGGCCTAAAAACCTATGCATGATTTCCACAAGTCTTTCACAATAATTGTGTTTATTACCAATGTGTCCTCAGAGTCGGAAATACAACTTGAAAAAAGTAGAAAGGGATTTATTTCATTTCCACTATCCCAACCAAGAAAAATATAAAATACAAGCAGTGAAAATCAGCTGTAGCTGTAAAAAATCAGCCATATGCATAGCCTCCTTTGTAATGATCTAAGTTGTCAAAGGCAGGGCAAGTAAAGACAACTTCATGTCACCTTCTTAAGGAAAAAAAAAAAAAGTCCCTTCAAAAGGAACAAACTCATATGATTGCTAGGATTGGTCAGGAAGAAGACCTGGATCTTTTTATCCCTGTCTCATCTCTTACTCACATGATCATCTTTCCTCTCTTACAAGTAATTACTTGATTACTGTATCTGTTCCATAACCACTTCCAGACAAGGGAGACTCGACACTGTGCATAGCAGCTCATTATGTGCACTCTTTTAAAGAACTATGAAATACCTGTAAGTTGCAGAACATTTAGAGAAGTCAAACGCTTTTATCAAACGAAGGTAGAAGACTATTCGATTGACTTTTCCCAGTCAAGCATGAATGTAACTCCCCATCCAAAAAGCAGAAAGCACTGAAAAGAGTACATTTTCTGTACATGGTAAACTGCATGTTATGAAAAGGTTTTATGTAAAACGGTATAATCTCTGCTAATGGGATGCTGTATTCTGTGTCTCAAAAAAAAAAAAAAAAAGGTAAAAAAGGCACAGAGCAAAACAGGACAGAAAGTAACCCCAAATTTTTAAGAGCCACAGTCAAACATGTTTGACAGGGGGCTAAACTTGCTTTCCTGCTTGCTTGGAAGTAAGCAGAACAGCCCCTTATGGGCTGCTCAAACTTACAGACTCTCTGAAGTGTGCCACAACAGTGATTCCTTCCAGAAGCTACATCTTCCCTATATTTTCACTTTCTTTGCTGCCTGATTTACTTTCAAGAGAGATTACAAGTCCCTGCACCTCTCGAGGCTTTGAAGTTTCTATTCTAAAAACCACAGGCAATCACAGACAAAATTTCCATCTACCTGCCACGCTGGTTACAGCTTATTGCTCCCTTTACCAATCACCATTTCCAGCACGGAGGGGCTATGCAGGGTCATGCACCCGGCTGGCACATTTAATATTCAGAGACCCGATGCTGAATTTTTTATTCAGATAGAATTCTCACTGATATTGGTCCCAATGACATTTGCTGCATTTCTGGGGCTTTGCCTGAGCAGCCATGAGTGAGAACTTCAAAACTGAAGACCTGTCTGTGGTGTTAGCAAAAAGATTTCTAAGGGCAACGTATTATGCCACAAATCTCTCCTTCTTACACAATCAGCTCTCGCAAATTAGAAGACTTTTGTATATGATACTAATGCTGTTAGAAAAGGCTGTCATTTTTTATGTTTTTATATGAAACATGTTTTCTCTGTCTATCACAACAAACCTCCTGCTTTGTTTTCATTACCTTTATCATTTAGTATCTACTTATAGATAATAACACCCAGAGATGTCTAAGCAGAGTAAAACTGGGTCTACGCAGATCATGAACCCACTACCTTCTGGTACACAGCTGCTCTTATCTCGTGCTAAATGCAAGAAAAAAAGCAGCTACCTCTCCTTCACAGAGAGAAAAACACCTTAAATGAGCTTGAAGTACTGCAGGTACATAAGAGCACAGATACGGGCAGGAAAGCTGACGCACTGTAACTTTTTGCTCCACAGTATGCACACAAACATCTTCTAAAGTATTTAAGCAGCCCTCATTACTTTTGTACCCAAGCTCTTTGTGGCCTTTAAGCACCCATGCACCTAGCACCCAATGAAGCATGGTGCTGTGCCAGTAACTGAAGGGACAGCCTCTAAAACCACTTTGAACTGCAAAGAGCCATAGAGCAGGATGTTCAAAGGTAGGTGTTCTGAATGCTTGAGAAAACTCCCGCTATGGGCCTGTCTTTTACACCTCAAAAATCCGGCCCTATGTGAATTTCTCAGTGGATGAGTGTGATGTGCTGGACACAGGTTTCCAGCATTTTAGGCTCCTACACTCCCTGATGCAGCATTAGGAGAAGGGAGAGTCAGGCTTGAAGGCATGATGCTTCTTCACATCTCCATCAGGCAGTGGAGTCCATCTCCATTACACAAATGCTGCAGCTAAGGTCAGAGCAATGGGTTTAAAGTTTCACAGGTAGGCGACAACAAATCCGAAAACCGAACTTGTTTTCCTGTCCCTGTAAACCAGACTGCTGCAGAAAAAGCTCTTCCCTTAAATGGCAAACAGCCCCAGATTGACCCCTGCGAGACGGGAAGGTTCTGGGAGGAAGGGTCGGCTCCCACTGCAGACAAGGTTGATTACTGCACTAACAATCAGGGCTATATTACTTGGAGATATACTGATACATTCAGCACTAATTGCATAATTTCTTCTGCATTTTAATGCAAACATATGTAATTATTGAATATTTACATAATGAATGTAGTACACTCTGCTGTGTTTTAAATGCCAAGCACCTACAACACAATTCTTACAACCTTAGATTTGGAAATCATCTTTTTTTTCTTGACCAGAAAAGATTAAAACTTAGGGTTTAAATATTTTTCTAAAAATATCCCTGAGATACATTTGGTTTCAGTAACAACCAGTTCTTTACCCCTCAGTTCAAAACCCAAGGGAAAGGAAAGCCACATACTGTGTGCTGTGAGGGAAATCAAGCAAGTGTGTCATGGTGACAAAAGGATGGTTCAGAGTTTCAATCGGTGTTATTCTCTTATCAGCATCTATCGTCAACATCTTCTTTAACAGATCTATAAACTCCCGTCGGTCCGCCTTTTCCACCAACATATCACTTCCTTCCAAATCTGTTGTCATATTCACCTAAAAGA
This sequence comes from Oxyura jamaicensis, assembly GCF_011077185.1. NCBI lineage: Eukaryota > Metazoa > Chordata > Aves > Anseriformes > Anatidae > Oxyura > Oxyura jamaicensis. The sequence goes on along the minus strand of NC_048893.1, from coordinate 58,602,097 downwards.
GAAAGGACAAGGATGAGCACCAGGGGGAAAAAACAGATGGCCAGGTCCTCAGCAAACTGTGTTTACTTCTCATTGGAGCATAAGCCCTGTGAGTCTCCGTATCTGCAGAAGGAGTTGCTGAAGTCGCATGGCAGGCTCTGGGGTGGCTAGTCACACAGTCATCTGGCTTGTGCGTGTCAGATCTCCAGACAGACTGTTAAGTGTTCAGCTGGCTTGGGTCAATGGCTAATGAAACACTTAGTCACCCTCCACTGAAGATGAACAGCTTCCATGTGGTAGCAGGCAAGCTCTGGCCATCAGTATATTTGTCATATAAAGGACTGTGCTATCAGATAGTTTACTATGTGTACTGTGAGCAAAATATATATATATAAAATAAATAAAAATTGTCAGTAAGTTTATGGGAAATATTCCATTCAGGTATCATTAATAAAAAAATATGTTAACGTAGTCTCTCCTGATTTCATTCCTCAGTTTCTGCATGTTTGCTTGTGAACGCTACAATGTCTAGCCTTTGATAGCACCAACTCCGGACATTTAGTCATAGGAGCGGTTATGCTGGAATTAACTTTCACAACCACATGGAACTGATGCAGTGAATTAGTACTCCTCATTCCGCAAAACAGTCACACTTCACAGAGCTCTGTTACAGCCAGGGTATTTCCAACGTCACTGTTTTACAAACGGAAATATTAAAGCACACAGAAGTGAAGTGATTTGCCAGTAGTCACATGGAGGGGCACTGGAGAGACGAGAAAACACAGGACTTTGACACTCAGACATGTGACTTAGCCATTTTCCAAGGCTGCTTTACTACAGCACATTGAAGACACGTGCCCCTGTGCATGTGTTCGCCTACAAAGCAGTACATAATGAGCCGCTTTGGTAGGCATAATCTTTTTTTATTATTATTATTTTTTCTCAGAAGCTGGCACAAGAATGGAGGACACGCAGAAAACATGTAGTTCCTCTTTCCTGGTGTTGTCCAAAAGCATGCAAAATGGTCTTGCTCATTACTCACCAATGCTCTTACCTGTGCCATATCATCCAAACAGTTGAAAATATACTTCCTTGCTTCCTTCGACTTAATCCCCGTCTCTGCCTCATGATCATCTGGTGTCTGCTCAAAACAGGAGAAAGGCGTTGACCAGAACTGCCCAGCAAACAGCTACGAATTACGTGCTACTTCCAGCTCATGCCTCACCCTGCCCTCATTAGAGACCATCATGTCTCTTGCCTGAGCACGTAACATTTACACTTTCTCCACTGTGATTACATGACAGATTTTGTATCACTTGGAGATCTCTCTCTTCTTTTTCACTTCAGAGGATCCTCCTCCAAAGGAGGACCATTCCCAAATAAGGTTGGTGTCCCAAAGGTCTCCTACACCCTCCCCCAGTGTGAGGCTCAGCTTTTCATCCTTACAGCAAGAAGCCCACTGCCTCTGTTCTTAGGGAGCAAATACAGCAAACACACTGGTACAAGTGATTCAAGACCCACTTGCATTACGAGTAGATATGACTGTCAGAAGTAAAATGCTTTCTGTTTTTCTTTTTTATTTTTTTCCCTTATTTTTTTCCTTTTTTTTCTCAGTGCAGTATTAGAGCAATATTAGAGCAAAGTCTGCCTGGGGCATGTTTCATTTAAATTACACATTAATTCATTGAGTACTTTGAGGGAGATTTCCAGGCGAACTCTGGACTTAAATTTCCCACAAATCTGTGCCAAGCAGGTGAGCTAAGGGCTGCAGACTTGTGTGATGGCAGTTTTACCTCGGGCCATACCCACCCCAGTGTCTGTGGTGTATTGCAAAAAGCATACACCTAGGCTCTGAGGTGACCTGGTTGTCTCCTCACTTCCAACCAACAACTTCAAGGTAAAAGAAACAAGGGAATGTCTTCCTACCTTTAGCCTCCACAAAGGATACGGTGAGTCTGTATCCCTGTTGAAAAACCTTGTAGTCTTTGTCCCTGCACTTAACAAATACTCTGCTGGTAAGCCCTGGGTCTGTGAGATATAGCGAATCTGTAAGAGAAGGATGAGAGGTCACTGTTCATCCTGTGAAGATCTCTGGAGGTCTTCCTTGAAGGAGTGCAGGAGGTATTTAAAACAATGGAACAAAGAAAGAAGGAGAAAACGTAGTGCACAGTTAGACTTCACCAAAAAATAAAAAAATAAAACAACCCACACTGAAAGGAATGACAGGAAAGAGAATTCCCGGATGGCATTCCTCCATTTATCATTTACATCTATGGAAACTTACCCTTGTGATATGCTGCCACAAAGTCTGTGGATGAAGGAAAGTCCCTAGGTTTTAGAGGTCAGGGGGGAAGACCAACACAGAGATTTCAGTGGTGAATTTCACTAATTTGCACCTTTTTATGTCACACTCTCCTCTCCAGGAGGTAATTTCAATAATTTGATATTTGCACTCTAACTTTTGCTGTTTTTATCCCCAGCTGAGCACACAGCCTTTCCTAGGAGCAGTTTGAAGTTCAAACCAGAAAACTCTGAAGTGACTATCTTTGAACTTAGATGAAATATACACTCAAACACATTGACACTCTCACGGCGTGTAAAGTACTTCATCTCCATCGCCTACATGACTTCATTTGCTCTTTGGGTTACTTCCATGATTATGACCTCGCTGGCATTCAGACAGCTATAAGATGCTACACATGTGTTTCCAGAATCCCAGACTTAAATTTATTTATTCAAAGGAGAAAGGGTATGTGATTACATAATTAAAGACTGATATAACACACGCCTGGGGTGCCACATGAAACATGAACTTTGGCATTTCCTGATTTCTGAATGTTTCGCTCTGCAAAATTACTGCAGACTCTGCAAAATGCATAAAATGTTCACCTACTCTAGAAATTCTATGGAAAAATGGAAAACTTTTTTGAGAGAAGAGACAGAAAAGAGTAAAAATACAAACAAACACAGAGGCATAAAAGCAGCTGTGGTTCCAACGTCTTCCAAACACTCACGACCCTGGCCCATTGACCTTGCCTTGTTCAGCTCTGCAGCTCCTTACGTCTGTGGAAGCTCGAGCACCTGAGATGCTCCAGGAGCCTTCCTGCAGCCCAGCACCAGAGCTGCAAGGCAGCACACGCTGTGGTGAGGGGCCAGGCTTAGCCCCTGCCCCTTCCCAGCACCCCAGGAGCCTTCACGGCACTTCAGCAGAGGAAACTTTGCACTGTGCAGTTAAGCTGTGCAGGTACATATGGTGATTTCTTTTTCAGCTGTGTGTTTTACAACTTTTTGGCAGGGGGTGGGGGAGGAGAAAGAAATCTGCTCTTCATGCTTGGTATGTGATTTTCAAACGCTTCGAAGTTTTTCAGCTACATCTGATTTCCTTTGGAATCACTAATGGCCCATCTCTTCACTGCAGGGTATTTCCCCTGCCAAATACCACATTTAAAGCTCAGCCTAAAAAGTACTGTTTGTGAAAGATGAGTCAAAGAAACATTTTCATATATGAAAAAGTTATTTACTTATTGCCCTCTTTTTTTTCCTTTTTTTTTTTCTAAAAGTAAAAAGACCCTTCTCAGGCCACATTTGCAGAAAGCTAAGATCATCTGGAAGACGACTATCAGAATGGAAATTGTTCTGCAGCCCTGACTAGAAGCCGCTGTGCTATCTGTTTTAGGAGTACAAAAGAAGCATAAAAGCCTATAGGGAGAGAACCATGACAGCTTATATTAACTAGAAACCTACACCACTGTGAACGTTCTCTTTCTTGTCATTGCTTTTAATATACACCCTCATAAAAGGGATTATGAAATGCAGTAGAGTTCATGCAGTTTCTTCTAACAAATAAACCTTTATTTAATACTTGCTGTTACAGTAGAGAAAGGGTGTCTGCTCTGTTCAATGATTAGAGACATGTACAGAGCTCTCTAGCCAACGGGAACGTTTACTCTTGATTGAGAATTCACTTAGGCAGTCAGTTCTTAATAGTCAGCATGCTGAATAGCACACTGGCTACCTAGAGTACTCTGGGTGGATAATGAAAAAGTTGACTTCGGAGGGTAAGAATTGCATGCAAATATCTCCTGTTAGCAAAATGGAAAAAGTTGGCGTTTGTTCACTGTGAAAAAAGGAAAAAAAAAAGAAAAAGCCACAAACATTTTGGCTCTTATCAATAGCCAGGGCGACATCAATACCAACCTGATCGTACTCTGAAGCTCCTGGGTACAAAGGCCATCCCAAGAACAGCTCTGCAATGACACATCCCAATGACCACATATCGATTGCTTCACAAAATGGTAAACCAAGGATGATTTCAGGGGCTCTGCAAAGGAATAGGTTAGAAAACATTAGCAACCAGAACAGATCCACTCACACTCAAGATGCTGCTTGCTGTCAATAAGTGTTCCTGCTACTACTGCAGGGCTCTGCTGCCTGCTGGCAAAGTACCTGCTAACCAAGTATTAGTTGGTGAATATTTATCTTTGCCTAAGAGTCCTCTGGCACCACTTAGTCAAGAGACAGCCCTGCTGAAGCCTTACATTTCACAGTAGTTTACAAAGGAGAGCTGCCATTATTTTCCTTCGAGGAAAGACGAGGCACCAACAAGGACGTCACGCATTCCAGGCCACTCAGCTAAGATCCCCACTGGAGGCTCCGAGGCCCAGCTCGCTGAGGAACCGCACTGATTCTCTGCTACACAACATCCTCCATTCACCGAGCTCGGAGGGCTTCACCAACAGCCAGACATTAAATAAACATTATAGGACTGGTATAAAAGGATTACTGACTTTTTAAACAAATGGATACAACCATAAAACAGAGAAATAACCTAATTAGATCTATTAGATCTAAGTCTGTTTGTCAGGAGGAAGTAGCCAAGAAGCCTTTGCTTTCCAATCTGTCCCAGACACCTGATTAAATTTCCTCTTCTCTTCCAGGTGAAACGGGCAAAAAGCAGTGGCAGTCCCGCCACATAGCTACTGTCTGCTTCAGAAGATGGCCACCGAAACACCTCTGCTCAGCGGGTCTCAGCGTTAGCTAGCCCCACTGTGGAAACCGAGGAGGTAAAAGCTTTAGCTCCCTCTCTCCATGAGGATGAGGCCGCAGCAAGCAGAGCGGCCTTCATGTTGTAGCAGTAGGGACGTCTGCGCTGTCCTGGAGAACCCAGCTAAGCCACTGCAGTCGTTTAGCTCAGACTTCCCCACGTCGCTTTTCTTACTTCCCCCACCTCGGCCCAGATTTCCACATGCAGTTCAGTGCGATAATTCCTGGTCTACACAGGGACCGCCTAAGGTTTCTCTCCTGCTCTTCTTGCAGATCTTGCAACACTGTCTTTTAAAGCCTCCCTTCCTGGAGTCAGGTGATGCACAATACGGAAACTTACTTTCCCATCCTCCTCTAACTATTAAAAAAAAAAAAGAAAAAAAAAAAAAAAAAGAAGACAGATAAGAGAAAGAAACACACGTTGCTTTAAAACTTTCATCATTTTAAAAACAGCCTTAGGACTTCTTGGGCCCTGATGCATATTTTGGGAATGCCTGAGGTTGTCTGCTGAGCAAATCAAGTGCCACCATCCAGAACTGGAAACAGGACCCATGGTTCCCAGTTTCCCATCTGTCATCAGGATAAGATCTGACACCAGTGAGATCATACTAAGGATTACCGATTGCAGTGGAAAATATTATGTTTTAATCATGCTATTACACAGTCATGTGTAGACAAGTCTTTAGCTAAGAAACCAAGAAAAATGGTATTTTTTTCCGAAGAAACAAGCAAAGGCCATGTAACAAGAATCCACGCCTTATCTTCAGTACACAAACTTCCCCAATTTTGGGCTGACCTGTAACGATAAAAGCCCTGAACTATTTGTTCGCAAACTAGCAACACAGAATGTAAGAATTAAGGGAATTTCTAGGATTTTAAGGCTAGTCTGCTTTGTGCCATTCCCAAAACAAACAAAGAAAACCCAACAACCACATGCCAGCAACTTAAAAAGCAGATACCTTTAGCTCTTCTAATTTCAGCTTCATGCTGTTCTCATACCCCACTGCTCTTTAGCCCATCATGACAAACTTTTTATTCTAACACCAATCTCTACTTAGGAACAAGGGGTTAATTTTCCTCCTTTCCTTCCTATTCCGTCATCCCTGCACACTAGTCGACACCTAGACAAAATGCAGAGAGAAAAAGACAGCTATGGTGACCTGAATCTCATTACTATGTAAATCCTGCATTCAAAGCCATCTGCCTCTCCCTGTCTGCCTTCCACATTGTGAACGAAATGTCCCTGGTCACTAATGAGAGCTCAGCCTCGAGCCGCCTGAACTTCAGATCCCTCCCACTAACTCAAGTGGAGGGAGCGGAGGGGTGGACTAGCGGTGGGATATTCCCAACGTGATATTGCTAGAAACCTCCCTGTTCATAAAAAAACACTTGCACTGCTGTCATATGCAGCACACACCTCCTCCCCTCTCTCCCCACACTTATGCTGCCAACACCTCCAGACCCCTGCAAGAAGGGATGACCTAGAATTTGAGATTCCAAAATTTCTCTTTTTTTATTGCGAGTCCTCAGCTGTCCAGTCGGTTTTCCATAAAGCTCCTGCTTCTGGAGTGTGCCAATTAGGTAAGAATTTATTTTTCACATAAAAAAAAAGTTTTGCATCTCCACTGTTGGGAAGTAAAACAGAAGGCCAGCACCCATACCATTTAGACGCATAAAAGGCGACTTAAGGGAATGCCATTCATTATATTAAACCAGACGTATCATTGTGGAGAGGGGGGGTGGTGATGTATTTTTACTTTACTTTCCCTGTTTGGAAAGCTGGTATTTGTAGTACTTTATCAAGCCTAAACACTACTTTCAATCAAAGCCCAAACAGAAGAATGCCAACGACAGATTTGGAACAGTGGTAAGAACCCCTGTGTGAGCTGGGCCAGACCTAAGTGCTGCGGGGCCGTGCGTACACCAATGCCAGTGTTTGTGTTACGGCTTTCACACAGCCCTGCCTCTGTTTCCTCACTGCAACTCTTCCACAGAGAGGGAGCAGCCCGAAGACAAAAGACATTGTTAAGTTAATTAACCAGTCATTAGGACACAAGAGAAGAACAGGTATCGTGTGCACCAAGCGGGCTTCCTGACTTTCTGCTAGCGGACACCTCCCATTTGTCATGTGTAAGGGAGAGCTGGAGTCACCCCAAAGGAAGCAACGCCTGTCTGTCCGTCTGCCCGGCAGTGGCTGCTGGCACTCCCTGCTGACAGCCAACGCCAACCTTGTGGTGGAGATGCTACAAGTCCTGCACAGGAACAGCTCATCTTCTGATAAAATCTCCTCCGAACCTCTGGCAGGTGGAGATTGGTTTGTGTTCAGAGATACTTCTGTATATGCACCTTTATTGAACACACAGAACTCCTCCCTTTCTTAGCAAAAGCACACGCCAGCTTTTTAAGACAAGGTGAGATCTTGGCTTCAATCACACATCATGGCATGGAGTTCCAGAGACAACTTTTGCTTTAATTAACATCTCAAGTCTGTTGTTTAAAGCCTGATTTTCCTTTATCAGGTTTAAATTTGTCATCTCTCGCTTCATGCTCACATGAATTGGCCTAAAGGTGAAAACCTAAGTTCTTGAATCACCTTTCCTTTTAGCACAAAGTATTTTTATCTCTCTGCCTTGTTCTGCCTTGCTTGTCTTCTTTCTGAATGAAGCAGCTCCTGGCTTCTCAGCTTTCCATCCTGTGGATGTTTTAGTCCCCTTCCCCTGCCTCTACAGCTCCTCTTCCTGACATGACTGCCTGGAGACAGGCTGAGCAGATCTATAAACAGTCTTAAACGCAAGGATATTCCCCAGACTTATTTTGTGCTATTTGCAGAATGCTTCGGCATTCCAGTCTTCCCTGAACCTAGTATTTTGTTTGCTTTTGGAGTGACGCTAGACATTTCAGCAGATGTTTTATCTGGGAGATCCTCTGAGATGCACAGTCCTTTCTCCAAGGGAGCTACAACTAATTTAAGACATAGAATTATGTAGAAATAATTCAGTTTTCCTCTTCAAATGTTTACTGCCTTTCAATGCCGTGGTGATCTGGAATAAAGTTGTTTGTAATACAGATAAAATCCCTTAAATGTTCCTGCAGCATAACTTAAACAGTTCTGTGGTATCTGCACACTTGGGCACTTCACTGCTGGCCCATCAGTTTTTACAGATAATTAATATATTAAAGTAACTCTGCCCTAAAATGCGTATGCAGGCCGTTCTACAACGGACCCTTTTATTCCTAAAAGCACTCAGATTTAGCTCAGCTGCTCTAAGAATGTTGTAATTTTCTTTTCCAAGGGGGGAAAGAAAACATTTTCATGTCTTAGGCAGTTGTTATGTGGGATTTCTCCATTCTGCAGCTGGTAACACTATATAACAGGGTAAAATACTCTATTAAAGTGTGCTCATCACAGTATTGCAATTATAAACCCAAATTCACATGGCAGCAGGTTCTCCCAGAACAGCAATGTGTGGTTTCGTCTGTCTTCAACAAATCTCTTCATGGCTGCCCAGTGAAGTGTTTTCCATCCCAATAATACTGCTTGTTCTAAACATAAACTCACCAAACCTTTCAATTTTGGCAGGGACCTCGTTTCAGACCACGCAAAGGCAGCTTGCTGCCTGATACTTTGGTACGTGCAGGCTGTGTATCTGCTGTGCCCTCAGCACAGTAATTCCAGCCTCCAGTACAAGGCACACAGAGGGAAAACAGAAAACTTCACCCTCCTGTCCTTCCTTTGCCATGAGCTGCCTTTGACGTCTCTCAACAAAATGCACTGTTCAGTACATAGGCCCAACAACCTGGTCTACAGCTCATGCACATCTCACCAATACAGACCGGAGATTTAAGAAGCACTTGCAACCAACCTGGGAGAGACTTAAACAGCCCGCATGAGTGGCCCATATCTTTGAATCACAGAATCATTTAGGTTGAAAGGGACCTCTGAAGGCCATCTGGTCCAACCCTAGGGCCACCTAGAGAAGGTTGTCCAGGACCACATCCAGACAGCTTTTGAATATCTCCAAGGATGGAGACTCCACAACCTCTCTGGACAACTTCTGCCAGTGCTTAGTCACCTGCAAAGTGTTTCCTGATGTTCAGACTTCCTGTGTTTCCGTTTGTGCCCATTGCCTCTTGTCCTGTCATTGGGCACCACAGATAAAAGCTTAGCTCCATGCACTTTGTGGCCTCTCTTCAGCTGGGTTCCACCCACACGCCTCCAAGAGAGAGGCAGCCAGCCCATCCCCACTTCCTGCATCTCCTGTCCCATTCCCAGACAGACTTACTGCCCTGGTCACAAAGGATGACCTGCTCCTTGTCTCAGCGCTGGGCCCAGCAAGTGCCCCAGCACCTTAGATCAGAGCTTGAAGGCACTGTGTCCTGCAGAGACCTGCTGGAACTGGCATGGGACCACACATTTCTCCTCTGTTCATACCCAGGGCATGAGGATCCCTGCAGGTCCCCAAAGGCTGAAGCACCATCTCATCATTTGCTTGCACCTCACATATGACCCTGTCCTACTTGCAGGCCTTCCGCTGGCAGAGTATTTACTTTAGCAACCTGGCTTTGTGGCAGGGTAATTTCATTGTCTGGTGTTTCTGTCAGCAAAATTAATTACCAGTCTAGCTCACCGGCTTTTTCACCCACACATCACAGGACATTAAAAACAAATGCCAAAAAAATTCATTTCCACAGACTTGGGCTCAGAGAGCTGGGCTCTTTCTGAATGAACAGCCGCCCTTGGGAATAATTCCCCACCTCTGGGAGGGCCCCATGGCTGAGCATCACTGTCTCGGCATAGTCCTTCATGGGCAAGTATACAGATCAGGCAAAAACACAACGCAAAACTTGATGCTGGCTGGCACCTCCAGCACAAAGTGTGCCTGCTCCTTGCCTTCAGGGTGATGGTTGTTGAAGGAGGCTGTAGGCAGCTGTTGGTAACAGGAACTACTTGCTCACCATCTCCACACAACGGGCAGGAGGGCCTCTAAAGCTCACATTAACACACTCCCTATTTCGCAGGTCACACACAGATGTACCCAGTTTCTGGAAAGGACTCGGGGTAGCCAGTCATTTCCCAGGCCATCAGACCACCAGCACAACCGCCACTAGAGGGTAGCTCCGACACTGCATTGCTCACATTGCCCTCGCCCATCCCTCAAGATTAGTTTGCAACACATCAAAAAATATCTGTATCTGCTCAGAGGACTGGAAGCTGTATCCACTCAGCCTTCGGTGATGGTTTATGTTACAGGACATAAATATAAACTGGAGGCCGGTAGCAAGTGAGGTACTGCAGGGGTTTATCCTGGGACCCTTCTTGTTTAATGTCTTTATCACTGGCCTGGGGCAGGAGGCAGAGTACGCCCTCAGCCAGTCTGCAGATGACACCAAACTGGGGGGACCTTGCCACAAGGGCATACCGCGACCCAGAGGGATTCGGACAGGCAGGAGGCACGGGCCAACGGGGACTTTATGACACTCAGCCAGGACAAATGCTGAGTCCCACACCTGGGACGGATGAACCTGGGTGATGATAGCTGGGGTGAGCTCGGCTGGAAAGGCCGTGAGCATCCTGGCTTGGGGGGCAGTGGGATAAATGCAGGCCCTGGCAGTAGCGGGGCCAAAGGCCTCCCAGGCTGTGTGGTGAGCAGCAGGGCCAGCAGATGGTGGGTGGTGGTTACCCACCTCCAGCCACACTTGTGAGACTGTACCTGGGTATCACTTGCCCCAGCAAGACAAGCTCAGGCTCTGATCTCAGAGCTGACCATACCCGGAGCAGCAGGTTGAATTGAATGATCCCGAGGCCCCCTTCCACCTCAACTACTTCATGCAGTACGGTAGGTACACACTTGTCAATAGCAAGGTCACCCCGATCCTCCTATATATGCAGGCAAAACACTGCATAGCTGGGAGTGTTTTGGGGAGTTCAGGTGTAGGTCCCAGGGCATTTTTATCGAGTGCACACACAGTTCTTTCTGTCTTTTCAAAACAGAGCAAGTTACACCAGAATTACTTCAGGACTTGAGCGGCATAGTTATCAAACAAGCTTCAGGAACCTATCATTACTAAGGGTATTTAGTAGCAAATAAATCACAGAAGCAGACTAAACCACCCATCCCTTGACACTGCTCAGGTTCCACCAGTGCTGGCTGTTATGAGTGAAAATACTCCAGAGGATTGTGCCAGAGACTCTAAGGGCTTGACTGGACCCCAGGAAGCCACCCGCTGCCTCCCTGTCCCAATATAGGGCCATCTATGCCTACGTCCCTCCTGGCAAGCGCTCAGCCAGCTTGTCTTACAGACCTCCCATGGTGGAGAGACCATAAACCTCACTGTGTCCCAAAGGACCTCACCTCTTGTAATTTTAAGGAATAATACAGCTGTGCATAGCTGACTTGATGTCATGCTTAATTACAACTTGTTGTCTATCGGATGTCTATGTAATATATATGGAAAAAGAAAACTCGATACATCTAACTTGACTTTGCTTATATTCAGTTTTCTGCCAGGCTGCACTTCCTCCCCCTCTTACTCCTCCCTTTGCCTGAACGCAGATTTGGTACCTATAAACGTGTCTGGTTTTCTCTCCTTTTGCTTACTTCTGTTACCTTTTCTGCTCTCTGTGTGCACTTCTCGTGGATGGAGAGAGATGGATATCAAGCACTGAATTTAGGAGAGCTAAAACTTGTGGAGAGATGCACGCCACGTGCCACAAACACAGCCCTTTGCTGCTGCAGGGGTGAGCTGGGTGAGTACAGGTCGTGTGCATCCATCTTCAAAAATGGGTTTTCATGCAGATACCTATACACTAGGTACCCAACTGGGGTCCTGACGCCTGCCATGACTGTCAGCACCAGGCAATTGTGAAAAGGAATTTGCATGGGTTAATCCTGGAAGAGCTTCAAGCACACCGCAGCAGCATGCCCCAAGCACATGCCATCGCTACCCACCTTTCCTGGGATTAAGAAGGCTGGATTCAGCCAGGAACACAGAAGCCTGGGTTTAAGTGGAGAGGGAGGGGTGACCGCTGGGAGGACCCGCACCGCTCTGCTCTCATACATACATTGCACATATACATTCTGTTTAGATTAGGGCCGGAGAGAAAACCTCCAGCTCCCTTCAGCAAGAGCAAATGACTGAAGCCCTGAGCTGGAGAAAGCAGCGCAGCTGTTTGTGGAAACAAGACAAAAGATTTAGAAACAGTTGCTTTTTTCTCCTCTCCCATGTCAGGCTGTTTACAGAAACCAGGGGATGAAATTTTGCAGACAAAAACAGTGAGAGCAGCCTGTCAGTCTTGGAGGGAGGGAGAGGGAGAGGGAGGGGAGCGTAGGCTTCTTTCAGGATTATGGATCATTGCTAAATTGCTCTATCAATTATTAAACCCATCACTCAAAGCGCAGTAACCAAAATATAGCAGATAAAGCCTTTCTCATCCACTCTCCACCAGCTGCTCTCCTCCTTCTAAAGCCAGAGGGGAATGAAAATTCCCGTACTTTGTGTTTTATAAACATTGTTTTCCCTGTGCCTTGAAAATAAAGCTTTTTCGGACAAGGTACAAAAGAACTGAGGCCAGGCCAGACAAATATTAAAGGAGGACTTGCCCTTTCAATTACCAGACCCAAAGAAAAAAAAAAAACACAATCTCCCCAATCAATATGATTTCCTAATGCCAATAGGTGAAACCATTTGTCTGTGGATAAATCAAGAGGCATACAGTAGCTGTTAGCTGCCATTTGCCTTTGTCCTTGGGTGGACCACGGCACGGTGGGTACCATCCCGGGAGAGGACGAGGCACGGGAAAGAGCTCTGCCTTTGATCTGGCCAGTGGCACTGCGGAGCTATGGTGGATCAGAGAGGAGGCACTCTGACTAGCCATGCTGACACAGTAAAGCCTCACAGAATAAAGAGGAGGTTCAGACTGGACATTAGGAAAAAATTCTTTACCGTGAGGGTGGTCAAACACTGGAACAGGCTTCCTAGAGAGGTGGTTGATGCCCTGTGCCCGTCAGTATTCAAAAGGCACTTGGACAATGCCCACAATAATATGCTCTAACTTTTGGTTAGCCCTGAAGTGGTCAGGCAGTTGGACTTGATCTTTGTGGGCTCCTTCAGCTGAACTAATTCTAAAGCAGAGCGGGGAACAGGACCGATCTGCAGATGGCACGGCTGTCACGTGGCTGCTGCTGTCTGACCGACATAACTTTCCAGCAGCACTATATGTGCTTGCTGGAGGCTGCGGCTCCAGTTCAGCAAAGCCCTTTACCATATGGGTAACCTGAAGCAAATACTTGCCTGAGTCCCCCAGAGGGCACTGGATACAGTTAAAGTTAAGCACACATTTAAGTGCTTTGCTGAATCTGAATCCACTGGCAAGTCTTTGTTGCACTTGAGCTGGAAATCTTAAGAGGCAAGAAAAGCTATTAAGCCCAATAATGGAAAAGAAAGCCGGGTCCTGGTTCAGCCAAGAGACACACTAAGCTTGTCCCAGCCGGGCGTGCATCTTTGTACATCCCCAGAGAAAGCCCGGCTGGATGGATCACAAACATGCTCGTCAGCTTGGGCTCTGAAATGCAGGGCTCTGTGCGCTTCGGAGAAGGGGCACGATGCTGAGCACCACCAACACCCTGAGGCACAGCAGCTCCATGCTGACCCCAAAGTGCAGAAACATGCATGTGGGGTGGTGCAACAACACACTGTGACCTCTGGTTGTTCCCTCAGACAAAGGGTAACGCGTGGCAGGGCGAGCTAGGGTTTTCCCAGGTTACGGAAGAAAGCAGAGAATAGAAAAATCATAATTTGAAAACAAAAGCCCTATCCATGCCAGGCAGCGAATGGATGAGCCGCAGTGTATTGGGTGCAGAGATCCCCTGAAGGAGGCATCTGATCGAGAGGGGAAGAATGCCAGTTATGTGCTTCCATTCATGCCACTGCAATGCAAGCATAATTCTGACTGCTTTCTGACCCACAGTATGCAATTTATGCAAATCCAAGCTGTTCTCGCTTCCCTCAGAGCCAAATGTCCACCAATGCCAGAGCTGGCTTGAACTTTTTGTTTTCCTTTTCAAATCTATTGTTTTCACTGCTGAATATTGAAGACCTTTAGCTGTTGCTGTTGCACTTCTTTGGAAATGAAATAATAATTTAAAAACCCCGCAGCACACAGATGCAGTCAGGAGTTGACTTCTTGCCTCCGATGGCCTCCCATCCGGCCACTCTCAGCTCCAGCCCAGTCCCTTATCGTTCCAGACCAGAGCCCTGTCACGTATCGGCCAAACGAAGCTCCTTGGGCCGGATCTGTGATGTTCCCCGAGACTTCTGCTCACAGCAAATTCCGAAAGTTGCACCAAGCTGTATGGCGGTTTTATGGGATTAGGCTGACGACCAAGCCAACTGCCAATATAAGGCTTCAAACAATTTCTGCCCTGGCAAACGGGGATACAAACCAGGCTCTGGCCATGATCCTAAGACTGGCTTCACAGAGCAAGTAGCAGGTCTGAGGCTAAAAGTATCAAATTTCTGCAGCTTTCCTTTATTTTTTTCCCTTTTAATCATGTCCACTGGCTGCTTTTTTAATTAAAAAAAGACAAAGACAAAAATAAAGTACTTATCCTGCTTGCCTCTCAGAGAAAGGAGCAGTGCCCTTCACTTATCTCTGAAGAGCCACACAGATTTAATATTATTATTAGTAGCAACTATTTGTATTTCTGTAGCACGCAGAAGTCCCAGTGGAGACTGGAGCCCCATAACGCTAGACATTAAAAGATGACGTGCTAAAAGACTGTGTCTGTTCCAGAGAATTTATGATCTAAAACGACGTGTGGTGACAATGGAACAGATTGGGGAAGCAATTTGCCCAAGATCATATGGAGAGAGTGTAGCAGCGCCAAGAAAAGAAGCGGGGTCCTTGAGAACAGCGTGCCATCGCTACTAGACCACCGTGTCTTCTATTTATGATATTCGGGAATCACATTAATAATACATGGTTTTGAAGGGTCTTTCAAAAGAAACAGTGTTACTGATGCGAGGCAGGTTTTGAGGTGAAATGACCTGTAAATATAATCTAGCTAGGTGGTAGGGAGCTGTGTCAGGAACCGTTCACAAAATTCAATGCCCAGCTCAGGGAGTCGTAGCACCCGACCTCTGCTGGGAAGACCTGCCCGGTCTACAAAGTCATTTTGGGAAGGGCCTGAGCATGCCAGCCCACCCGCTGACCTAACCCATGGAAGTAACCAGAGCACACTGGAACTGGCTATTTCTGCAGCAGAGAGATGAAAATTTCCAAATTTAACTCGAGCTCTACGAGGATAAACACACACCACGAAGCAAAACACAGAGCATGTGATAAAAGCTCCCTGTACAAATATCAGGGCAGAGCACTGAGAGAAAAAACAAACAAACAAACAAAAACCTGCTCTTTCACAGAATTAGGGAAACATGAATCCACTCAGAATTTAACTTTTAGTTGTACTTATGTTTGGGCTAGTATTTGGAAGGATGAAGCAGGGCTTTACCATACCAGGTGCTGTAAAAAAAAACAACAGAAAACAGTCCCTGACCTAAAAGATTCACAAGCTGGCCACAAATCCCTGAGCACCCTGGAATTACAGACTCAGGGACTTGCTGCTCAGCATCCGCTAAGCCAGGATCTGCGACCAGTGGCCCAGCGGGGTGCCTGCTCACAGCCTGGGCCCCACAGGCCAGGATGGGACCCATGATGCTACCCCACTGCCGGGTACCAAAGGGACACGAGGCAGGAAGGTTTCAGCCAATCTTCAGGAAGGGCAAAGAATCATCCCTAAAATCTCAAGGCTGCTGTCGCACATGGCTCCCCTGAGCAAGTTAACACGTTAATGTCCCTCCAGCATGCACGAGGACCTGAGGCTTTCCAGCCCAAACCCGAGTACCGTGGGGTCACTGGGCACCCCTGCTCTGCACAGAGAACCCAGCCCATGGCACGGCAATGGAGACGAGGAGGGATCCTGATGTCCCCCGGCCCTATCTCCCACACCAGCTCCCCTGTCCCTGCCCTTCTCGCTCCCCCACCAGCCCTTGCCTTCTCCAGCCACCGGTTTGTTTCCTCCTCAGCTCTGGCTTTACCCGTTGATGCCACGCATCTCGCAGGAGCTGGACAGAAGAGCAGGATATCAGCAAGAATGTATGCATGTGCAAATAGTTCAGAAGGAATCGCAGTGCTTGTGGAAGGGTAACAGAAGGGAGACTTGTAAAATAAAAGTCTTGCAAAGTAAGTTCATTCTTCATTTAAAATCATTACATGGAAAATTCAATTGTTCTCCAACGCATCTCTGTACCAAATCAGGAGACTAAATTCAATCATTAAAGTGTGAAGCAGATGAATTTAAATCCATAGTAAGTGCAAATTTCAACACAATTTTAAGTAAGGAGTCGCTCCCAACACCTTCGTAACATGTCAACACATAGTCATATATTTGTTTCTGGGACTCTTCAAATGTCTCCTTTTACAGTTTCAATTTTTTCTTGCCAAAACAAATCCTTAAAGCTACCCCGATCTTCTGAAAAAAATATAAACATTTTCTACATGTTAAAACTTTAGGTAGCCCATGAGAAAGATTTTGGAGAGACAAAACCTGCAGAAAAAAATGTAATACAAAAGAAACTTTTCCTCCTCTTTGCTACACAAGAGTGGAATTTGGAATGATTCCCGTCTGATTAATTTTAACTTTTAATTTGTCCTTGGATCTCACTGCAGTACGGACGTCATTTCTTAATTTGACTGTTTTGCAAGTAGCCAGGACTGTCCTTGTAAAGGGCGAAGAAATCCCCATATATCAGGAATGGTTTTGGCTGAGGGGAAGTTTGGTAATTACTCCGGAGGAATGAACACAACAATCAGAAGTACTTCCCAGGACATGAAGACAAAGATCCACCCTTTCTTGAAAGAAAGGGCTCCCTTTATGTACACATTCGTATCTTCAGTTATCACGACTGCCTGTAACCATTTAGCCCTCTAAGTCAACTGCACAGTTCAAGAACATTTCCTGGCATTCTTCACATTTTTTACATGTCACAGTTTTATCTGGTGTACATCATATGCTTTCCTCTGAATTGCCTCAACCGAGCTATCTCCCTCCTAACAAAGGAGTTTGGGGTTTATAAACTTCAGAACTGCAACTCTAAGAAACACGATCACTTGAAGGCTGTGTTAGAAATTATTGAAAACAGAGCAAGTTTGGGTTTGATAGGTAAAACCAGAGCATGTTCCAGCAGCCGGGGGATGCAGATGGACTGACATCTCCCCTTAAAGGCACTTTTACCTAGGCCTGTGCCACCAGTAACAGTGTAAGCACACAAATTAATCGCCCCACCGTCTTCGTGTCCACAGCTAACCTTAGGTTTCGTCACCTCCTTAGCTGCCCCCGTCCCCATCGATGTCCCCAGAGCTCCAGGTGCATCTATTTCAGCTGTAGAAATTGCAGTGCTCTGTTCACCCAGCACGGCAGCAAAGCAGGCGCTGCTTCCAGCAGCGGTACCTGGCCAGGTGGGCAGCCCCAGCACGCAGAGGATGCTGGCAGCGGCAGGACGACGATGTCCCTGCATGAGGTGTAACTAATTACCTGAAATATGATGTACTGCCTGCACACGGCAAGACTTAGGGTGCAATAACACGGCTGGACGTGAGCACTTTCCTAACAAACAAGACAGGGAAGGGAATAACTATATTTCCCCTGTTATTCTAAGGGGAGGTTCATGGAAAGGTTAGAGAGAAAACAATGCAGGCCATCGATCACGCAGACGGCTAACCTAGAAAGGTTACCACACGTTCCTGCCTCATTTTTCACATCTATAATTACCCCGCGGCCTCCCCCCACCCACCTCTTCCCGCGTCCCACCCACCGCCCAGCACCAGATACAAACCCCCACCGCTTTATTAATTATGGATTTTGTTTACTCTTCCTGTTGCTGCCCTGTCGAAGGATTGAGCAGCACAGCTCCTGCCATCCCCGCGGAGCAGCGCAGCTGGGACAGGGGAGCTTGACGTGTTTCCTGCTTCGTGAGGAGCTCCCACCTCTCCGCAGCGGTCGAGGTGGGATGGAGGTGGGAGGGATGCGGGTCTTTGCGCTTGCAACGTGATGCAGGGAAGCAAAGTAGGGGTGTGCGAGGGAAGACTGTTTCCATTCATGAAAGGCTCAGATTTGCTCTCGGATCTTCATCCAACCGAAACAAAATGCCAATATTGCTGAACATACTTAGCACCTCCTGAAGTGCAATCCTACTCCGAACAGTGCCTTGTCTAAAAACGGCATCGCCGGGCTCCTTGTTTACTGCATTCCCCCCGACGCCTGAACAGTACTTCTCGGTCTAAAAGAAAAATTACACTTTTTTCCCCTATCTACTAGACCTGCAGACTCAACCAAGGCTTTGAGAGCCACTCTGGACCCATTTCTCGTGCATTTATGCATGCGTTTACGGGCAGCCAAATTAGAGTTACGCAGAGATGGGCAGGGGAAGCACAAGGCAATGATTTGAAGACAGGGAATTTGCAGGGGACTCGCTATGTTTCCACTCAAAGCACGGCATCACATTTCTGATGCAGGGAACCTTGAGGGTCTTTATATTCCTTATTATTTCACTTAAAAAAAAACAAACATGCAAACAAAAAATCTTGTGGGGAAACCTAAAATAGTTTTCTTTGAGAACTTGCCCTCTGTAATCACCGTTTCTTCCTTCTGCAGTATTTTTGGAGCCAGGATTTTCAGTTGTAGAATAGTAGTAAATGTGTAAGGAAAGAAAAATTTCTGCTGCAGCAACAATAGTGAGAAATGCTTTAAGCCATCGATCTGAGAACTATTTTCTGGTTTTGCTCTTTTCCTATCGCACCAGAAATTATAATTAATTCATCCTCTAACAATACTAAAATCATTATTTTCTAACTGCAACCAAACCTGTAACAGAACACTGTGCTGATGCAAAGTGGGGAAAAAAATATGCTGATGAGTGAAAATCCTGCACAACAAATATCACTCATTGATACAAAGGTGCATGAACTTCCTGGTTTGGACCCCAGAAAACATCACACACAGTTGATGTTTGTGAAGAAAGAATCACACTGGAAAAGCCTGTACTAGTAGTCTCAAGAGGAAATATGTAATTTCTTTTGAAAAAGAATCCTAGAAATGGGAGAGCCTTTCAAATTCCTTTGAGGCTGATCCTGATGGAAAACAAGATACCAGGAGGATTCAGAAAAATCAAGGAGCTCTTGGCATCCTCCCCAAAAGCCAGAGAACCAAAAGCATGGCACTGCTCCCCTCTGAGACTAACTCCCTGTATCGACCGCAACCACATCCAACCGCACCAAAATACTCCAAGGCATTGCCAAACGTTTGCCATGGGGCCAAAACCACAGAGCATCACCACCCCTAAAGCTTTACTGCTGAGCTGGATTCACAACGGACATTGGAGAGGATGCTGGAGAAATTCCACAGTGGACGTTGGTTTTCACGTCCCAACGGTACCGCACAAAATCTCTCCTCCACACATGGAGTGCCAAAGCCTTTCTCAGCCAAACTCCCCACTTCCCAACGCTTAGGAGCACCCACCGCACTCAGATGCGGCTTCCCTTAGCCAAGCCCTGAGGAAAGCAGCATGGGATGGCTGAAGCAGTGACCTGCCACCTTTGACGCTGACTGTGGCACAGATATTCCAGCGACAGGCACCTCCATCAGCTCTCACATCAGCAGCAAGACTGACATTGCACCCTAGTACAGCTTGCTGGACCAAGGGGGGAGATCTGGACCAGATGTATAGAACTTCTGGTTTTGAAAATGCCCACAAGACCCTGAGGGATATTAGAACAGAAGAGCTCTAAATGCCTTCAAGGTAATTTCTAAGAAAATTTGAGGATCTGATGTGTACAGGTTGAACAATGGGAATTTTCTTCCCCTCCCAATTAAGTCAATTTACAGCTTTTTCAGGTCGATGAGTTACCCATAAGCTGTGCAATATGTGTTGGGGGACATCTCTTGGTTGCTTCTAAATTCCATTATTTATTTACTCGCTACAGAAACAAAGCACAAACGGCGACGCGGTACGGAGCCGCGCGCTCTGGCGTGGAGCAGCAGGCGCAGACCCATCAGGACTGCGACGGGCCCTCTGAGAATCCAGCTCACTCGCTTTCAGAAAAAAAATAAAAATAAAAAATCCTGCTTTCCCACTCTTCCTTGAAGCAGCCAACTAGATGAGGGAACGGTTAATTAGCTGATGTTTGTAAAGCCCTTTGAAGATGAAAAGTGTTATTTTTATTTTCAAGTCTCAAAGAAAAACAACAAAAAAAAGAAAATTAAAAGGGAAAAAAAGGCCACGGGAAGACTCGTGGTTTAACTGAGCGGGGAGCAGCAGAATTAAAGGAGCCTGGCTCCCTGTGGAGAGGGGTCTCAGACCAGAGCTCCCGCGCAGAGCTGCTCCTGCAGCAGTACATTCAGTGGCAAGCTGACACTGCAGCCTTTCCCCCGGGGCGTGCATTAACAGGGGCTCTGCCCAGCTGCTGATTTTCATGAAACATGTAGGACTCAGTGCCATTGAGACCCCTCCCCCTGCATCAAATTTGCTTGAATTCGTCCACCGGATTTGAAAGCTAAGGGGAACACAGTGGCAGCGTGATCGCACACGTCTCGTTTCCTTAGAAAAGCAGACTAAAAGCGAATGAGGAAGGCCCTTGAACAGAAAAAGGTGCAGTGTCTGGCTAGCCAGAACCCAGGTGGGCTATTTTTTTCCTTCAAGCGCAAACTAAGGAAGTGGTTTACCTATTTTAAACACTTTGCATCTATGGTTGGAATTTTTGCATCTCCCTTTTATTTTCTGTGCTTTGTTTTGTTTATTTCCCGTGTCCTTGGCACCCCGAGGATGCGCTCGCAGCAGAGGCACGTTGCGGTGCAGCACAACCATTCCCTGGCAGCTGGGGAGCAACAAGAAGCTTACAGGTGGGTGCCCTGCCCTGGGTGGACAAGAATAGCAAGAAGGCAGATGAGGATTGCAGCGTATTAGCAAAGCTGTGCTTAGCACCTGAGACAAGAAGGACAACAAGCTGTGACAGGTGAGGCCTGAAGTGACCTGGCTGCACAGACGGGGAAGACTTTATGTTGTGTACCCCATCAGAGTTCCTTCATCACCGTGTTCTCATCAAAATCTCATGGCCACCAAAAATAAACAGGATGCTAGCTTTGAGTTGCCCTGTTCGACAACATCTAAGTATTCATCCTGATGATGATACCTCATGTCTCACTCCAGATAGGATTGTTCCCCCAAGACCGGGACCAGCAGCCCTGTCCTGAGCCTGCTCCCACCTGTAATTCCTCCTCCTGCTCTCAGATCAGCCACGCACCAGAGCTGCAAGGTCCCGCTTAAAAACAGCCATCTGGTGAAGGGGCAGGAAGAACCAGTTAAAAACAGAGTAGCTCCACCATATGGAGAAAATAATTCTGTTGGGCAGTGTAGGAAGAAGCAAACCCTATTATAATAATTGTGTTGCCAAGCAATGTTGCAGGCTTGTTTTTCCCCCTCACAGCTTCGGCACTGATGAAGAACAGAGCTTCCCCCATACCATCCCCACGGCAAGACCATACCGTTCCCCGCGTGTGCTGTGGGATTACCAGGTTACACCACCCAACCTCCACAGCGTGAGCCAAGCACAGGGATGGGAGCACCGTGTGCTCCACCTCCCTCTACCCCTTCCATTTTGGGCAGAAGCAAGGAATTTGGGAAAAGGTGATCCACTTCAGCTGCACTGCACCCCAAGGAAGGCGGCTGAGGCCTCAGAGGTATCACAGGAGAAAATTTCTCTAGAGACAAGCTCAGGTTTGTACGATGGCCTGTGATTCCCAACGCCAGCCAATGCACACCTCAGAGCTAAAGGGCATCGTGAGGATCCTGGCCCTCCTGTCCTCCCCAAAACAACCTGGAAAGTGCAACCTGCTAAAGGAAAAAAAAAAAAAAAAGCTGCAATCAGGTTCTTCCAGATATCAGCTCCCCTTGTTTAGACATTTCTGGGATGTCATTAAGAGGATACCCAGTGTGCCAGCCCCAGATGTGCTCCTGACTGCCTGCAGCTCAATGGCGATCCCTCCGTGGAGGTCACACTGGGCAGTTCCCCCAGGCCAGCCACCCCTCCTCGGCCTCCTGGGGTCCTGTAATCCCATTATCGTCACGAGGAGCTAATGACACACACCACGGTGAGCTAACCCAGGGCATGAGGAAGGACCTGAACTTTAAGCACAGCCACCACCCAGATCGATGGCAGGTACCCGCAGCCCTCAGCCTCCAAGGGACGTCCCTCCTGCTGAGCCACGTGTGGCAGGCGTGCTCTTCCAAGCACAAGGCTCCTACTTTCTTTTCACAAAGACCTTGCTCTTTTCCCCTTTTTCCTTTGTTCCCCTGCCCTGTCTCCCTCTCATCCACTCCCGTGCTCTGCCTTCACACAAAGCTACGTTTACTTCCAATGACAGCCTTGCAGCCAGAGGTGGACAAACCCTCTCCCGTCCCCAGCAGCGTGGAAGGTGGAGCGGGCTGCACAGCCTCTGCTGCAGACACTGTTCCCAGGCAAGCACAATCCCACTCTGAGGCCAGTTAACGTATTAGTCATTAATTCTGGATAAAAGGAAGTTATTTGCACGGCCTTGCTTAGACAAGACTGAAATCGTCACGTGTCCCTCCCCCTCCCTCTGCTCTCCTTTAATACCTTATTAATATTGTACGCCAGCACCAGCCAATATGCAAATGGAGCTCTATGCAAATACGGCTCCGCGCAAAGACAGCTGCACTTAGCTCAGTGCGTCCTAACGCGACTCCAGAGGAATAGCTGGGGGGAAAACAAATCATATAGATGATGGAGAAAGCATGTCTTAACTTCCAAACTTCTGGGGAGAAAGCTGTGTGCGTGTGCATCTATCTGAGCAGAGTTTTTACAAAGTTTTGTCGAGGAGATAAGGTCATTAATACTCTGCTAAATTATGGGCTACAATGCCTTTTTTTTCCAGGACACCAAAAGGATTGCCCTCCTAAGTATCTAAGGCTCTGTCTTGGAAAACCTACTTCTCAAGTGGACATAAAAGCACAGCTCTGCTCTGTAGAAATGGTATTGTCAACTTTCCTGTTCATTGTTCCTCTGTAGCTCCACATCTGTTACGCTTAGTTTCAAGCCAGAAATCTTTTTACAGGCTTTCCCCTAAGCACAGCCCTGCAAAAAACAGCCCTGAATCTGAAAGTCAATCGCTTCCTCTCCTTCCCAAGCACTGCTACCTGCATTGCATTAAATGCTGTTGGTTCCCAGGTATGGCATGATGCAGGGCAGAAGTACTTCTGCTGAGAGCTTGGAAGAGAGACCTAATAGAACAAAAACCTTACCTCGACGCATACGCTGCATGGACCTTGGGGTAGGGTTTGGTCAAGGAAGTCCATGAGAGCTGCTGCTAACTATGGTACTTGGCTGTAACCAGAACAAATTTTACTTGACTCTTGCTGAGACAAGCCAGACAACAGGTCAGCCATTTGGGCCAGACCCAAGCACGTTGTATTCCTATAATTTCTATAGAGAAATTTCTATGGAGAAATCTGTTGGCTTTTCATAAACTTTAATATCCGTGGCTAAGGAAAGCACAGTTTATTACTCCCATTTTATAGCTGGGAAGACTAAGATGTAGAAGACAAATAATTCAGACAAGATCACACAAGTAAACAAGAAAATGATTTCCTTTCTCCCAAGTTTGTATGTTAGCCACAAGCCCATCTTTAGATAAAAGTGCCAAGTTTATTAGTAATACATTTCATTGCAATTGGTGACCTTGCCTTCAGAAATACTTAGCTGTAAAAGACAGCTGAGAACGTGTTAAGGTCACTTGGAGCACTTTTAGAGAACAAGGAGTCCAAGGAATGTCATTTTTTTTTGAAGAACTATTTGGAATGAGGTTCCCATCTGGAAAGCTCATCTGCTAGAAGTGACAGAGGAAACAGGGCATCTGCCTTGCCCAATAAATACAGAAACAACATGTCCCTGCTCCTGGCATAGGAATCATGAGTCTCCAAGGAGCCGCAGTTCAGGAAAAAAAAAAGCCCAAGGCAGAGCAGGAGCACCTTGCGCCACTCACCAGCACCTCTTCCAGCTGATGCTGCTCCAGCAGTGAGCTGGGGGAAGGATTAAGTCACCTTTCCAGATTCAGCAAGAGAAAAGGGGACATACAGAAGGACCACAGACTATCCCCTTGTCCTCAAACAAAGCCACTGGGCCGAACTTATGCAAGTTCTCTCTGCATGTTTCCTCCATGCATTGGGCTTCAGATTTTAATATAAATGCCAACTTTAAAATGAGGGAGAGGGGAGGCTACAAAACAATATAACAAATTAGATCTTTACGAAACACTGTCCTATCGTCAGCGATCTTTGATTCAAGCCCAAGATGCATTATTTTCAACTGTACTCTGTACTACTACCTGATATTCAGCTCACTATTGCAGATAACATTATAGATCCACACCTGCCACCTGGCAGTGCTTTTATTTGGAAATAACCATCGGCAGACATCTGGCATGTAGCAACACATCAGAAAGAGCCTTAACTCTCAACTTTTTTTTTCTTTTTCTTTTTTTTTTTTTTTTTTTAAATTTAAGCATGGCCACTCTTTTAGCGCTTTCCCTTCTTTATGTAACTGGGAAAGGGCTGAGGTGAGAAGGATCCCACACAGAAAAAGAGCTGGCTTGCAATGCAGAAGAATGAAGGCACTGCTAGGAAAATAAGAAGACAGCTGGCTTCCACAAAGGGTGCCAGACCTCGTGTCTAAAATTAAAGAATCTTATGTTCTGAGGAAAGCACCTAGTTTCGCCCTTAAGTAGAAAATTAAAAAGCAAGAACTGGAGCACACCATGTGATTATTAGTGCCCTATAAAAACCTTACACAGGTTGGGAGCCAGATTAAATCCTACGCATGTCGGTAGTACCTCATGGGTTTTATTTTTCAGTGGTTTGTTTCAAGGGCTGCATGAATGGAGTTCAAAAACTGTTGGTCAGCAGCCAGGAGCTGGACCCACCTTACAAAAATAGCTGCATTTGGTAGCGCAGTTACACAGCCCTAAAGAAGCCAAAGACTGAAGCAGTCATGAGGCTGGTTTAGCCCTTTACCTAGACGTGATCTCTCCACACCATACAAGAAGGGAAACAAGGGGAAACAGGCATTTCACCCGTTTCACCTCAGGTCATGCTACCATGCTGCCCACCTTCCCCATCTAGTTCCCCACCACATGCCCACCTTTCTTGATCAGAGGCAGACACCCTGATTAAAGGAGGTGGGTAACAAACTGGGTACAGGTATGGGTGACTTCTGCATAGCTGCAGGCCAACATCAGAAGCAGGCACTGGAGTCCCACCTGCACAGGGGTAAGGGGGTAGCAAACCCCATGTGCTCTTCTGGAGGCTGTGCTCTCCAGGCACATCTCCTGGTGGCAGTGCAGGTTTAGCCCTGAACCCTGGTTCCCAGCCCTGCGCTCTCGCTCAGGACACGCAGGCACCAATGCTCACCAGGCTGGGAGGAGCACCGGGTCAGATGCACCATGTTGAGAGGGAGGCAGCGCTGCTTAAGCAGCCACTGCCACCAAAAGAAACATAGGTGAGCGTGCCCCCAGAAGGTGACCGCTGCCTCAGGGAGCACAAGGACAAGCTATCTCATACAGATACACAAAAAGCAAGCCAGAGCAACGAGCAGAATGACAGAGATCAAGGTGGAAGAATACACGTCCAGCCCACAACTCATTTCTCCTACTCTCCCTGCAACATGGTCTTTCAGGTAGCGCTTGGCGGTTTGGACATTAATCATACATGAAGGCTATTTTCACTCAGATGAAGGCAGAACCCCCCAGCAAGCCCACCCACTGCCGCAGTCGCTGTGACTCGCTCAGCAAGGCAAGGGGGGTCTGGCAAAAGCAGCACCTCATAAAGGACCTCAGATTTTATACCCTTCCTGGCCCTCCCCTGCAGAGCCATACTCGGATGTGCTTCGCTTTTCATATTACCACACACTAAATTAATCTCTTTCTTTTAAGAAGGGAGAGGGAAATCGCATCACCTCCTCAGTTTCCCAGCACTCCACTTTCCACCAACGCTACAAGCCAAGTATCTCACATCCAGAAGGCAGAGAACAGCACGGGCAGGAAAATGGAGAATTTATCACTCCCAGTCAAGTAACAAATGCAGGGGAACAACATCCCTGGGAAACACCTAGCAGGACTTGGGCAAAAATCTCTTCTGCTTAACCAACCCCTTCTCAGATTGCCTCTGTTTAAGGAAAAAAAACAAACCACCATTGTCTTTGAAGTAATTTTGAAAAATCAGTTTTGCACCAAGTCTTCCCGCACTGCTGTTGTGCTTGCTAAGGAGACCATCATGCCACTTCAGTCTACTTCAGTCTTTGTAGATTTTTGTTTCTCTTTAAGACACACATTTTCTCCCTGGCTTTGGGCCAAGCCTTGGTATTCCTTTAACTTGGGGGAACTCCTCAGGGAAGTCTGTCACAGTTTTGTCTAGAATTGTGGGTCTTTGCCTGTAAAGATTCATCTCTTCCCATCACTGACTAACACATGAAAACAATCCAGAGCTGGTTGTCGGGAATTTGGTAAGATTACAGAAATTTCTAGCTGCGGGAACCTTGGCTGCAACAGGCTGTAGAAATAACCTTCATGCTTGATGGGTTGAGCTAAGAGAAGCCACCTGAGAATTAATGTATGCTGTTATAGATATTAATATGGGAATCCAACATTTATTTCCCATGCTCCTACTTCCCAGGAAACTATCTGTGGAGACAAGGCCCCATGTGTCTTCGCACGCCTGCTTGGTGGGCGACCAGCAGAAGGTGGGTGCAGACCCTCTCCCTCGCTCCCCATCCCGCCGTGCCCCTGCCCAGCCACCCCCCGGTTCAAAGTCGCTCGAGGCCTTGGTTCTTATCATGAAATGTTCTGCCAAATCAAATGTAAACAAATGACATGCACAGTTGACATGGCAACAAAGCAGCCCTGCACGCAACGACGGCAGCAGCATTTAACTCTGCCGGGCTGGGCACGAATTTGCAGGAAAGACCAGAGCAGCAAGGTAGAAGATAGAATCTCCCCTCCTTTCCCCAGGTGCCCAGAGAAAGAAATATACAGCTCAGCGCCCACGGGCTGGCTGAGAAAATGGGTGATCCACCTCCTGCAAGACATCTTCAAATTTCTGGGTAGTTTTGGGCAGCATGAGAGGAGCTCTAGTGCAGCACATCTGCTTATACATCCTTATAACGCAGTTCAGCATCTTAGACTAATCTTTCCTACTGAAGACTGAAGGTCTATCTCTCTTTCGATGTGGAAGTGGAAGGACCCACACTTGTGCAAGGGTCATTTGCAGGAGCAGAGCCCAGGCTTCCACCATGTGCACAAGAGTGATAAAAAGCAGCAAAGAGAATGAAAGGGGTCAGGGATGGGACACAGCAGTACACCAGAAAGGTCAAGTGGTACACAAAATTGTGCCATTTGCCTCTTTCACAGACACCACACCAAAATACTGCCCTAGGCGCATATATATATATATATTTAATAAAAGCAGCCAGAATAAAAGTCACAACTGCATTTTGGCTCACATTGTCTTGTGTAGTTTCATCAGCTCCAGGATCAGTTGGATCCAACAAGAGCTTAGCGTGAAGGTAGATATTTAACTGCAAGCACTTTGGGGCAGGGATTGCAACTGCATGACTTGACGTTGCTTTTCCCAACAGACTTCATCATCTTCTAATTTTAGATGCCCAGGATAGCTTTCAAGCTCTGACCTATTAAACTATACCGGGTGCTGGCAAAGAGCATCCTTTTACCATGGTGGCAGCACTGTTTCAGGGATGGGGGTAGAAAACCCTATGAAGCCTGCATAGGGTGTAAATTCACTGGGAGACTCAGCACTGGGAAGCACCGTATTTGAAGCAGAATATTTGATTTTAATCTCTCTGAGGAATGTGTGCGATCTCTGAGCACCCATCCAGGACAGCCTAGCAAAGAGCATCAAGTCTGCAAGGCAAAGTCCCTTTAAATAAAAGCGGCTGCTGATGTTAAGATAAGCATCCAAGCAGTAAAAATAATGAAGCTGGCTCTTAAATAATGAGTGCTGATGGCCCCCTCTGCTTGCATTCCTAGCCTAATTACTTACATGGTTAGCTCAGCCCTATATGCCTTTCAAATGCTGGCATTTGAAAATAAAAGTTAAATCCACTTGGAGCGAACACGAACTAATGGAAACTACCGTGCATGCACACTGCTGCCAGAGGTGAGGGTCCTGACACAGGGGCCCTTCCCTTTGGACTGTGCTTTCAGCAAGAAAACAAAATTTAAACAATAAAGGCAAGTAAATAGCCAGCCTACAGATGGAAGAATAGCTCTTTAAGATGGAGGAACCTGCAGCTTGTAAGCTTGGGAATTGAAAGCACTGCCAGCGGGTGAGACATTAGCAGGCCCAGGTTGTGGTGCTAATACTGGAAAAGACAGGAGGAGAAGCTCCTGCTGAAAGAGCCCCAGACTTGGGTCAAAGCCCTGTTTCTGCCCTTTGCTGGTATCTAATTCAGCTCTGTCTATCTCCAGGGAAGCACCCGTGGCTGTCTTCACACCACGCAGCCAGGCAGCCAGGCCACCCACTGCATACACATGGGTATAGCGGTCCCACCAGCAAACCTCTTGGGTTCCTCACACAGCTTCTGAGCCTGAATGACCAGAATAAGATGGGAACGAGCACATTGAACGGGGCCAGGAAGTGGTAGGAAGGAAGACGGCCAGATAATGGCTTTGGTGAATAGGTCAGGGCCTGAAGCACAGCACCACCCACAGCCACGCCGCTGTGAGAGGGGAGCCACCAGCAGGAAGGCCACAACCGCAGCCCCGCGGGGTCGCTCCCTTACGTGTCTCTCCATCGCGCTCTTCCCGTTTAGCTTGGCACCAACGGTTGGCTCCAGAAGCTATCCTGGCAACAAATTCTTTCCTGAAAATTTATCACATGCCTTTATACAAAGCTGCCAGAATCATTTATAGCCACTTATCTAACAATATCTGCTTTCGCTTCAGTCATTAAGGAAATAAACAGAGGCTGGAAAAGAGTCAGTGTGAGAAAGGGGCCTCTGCTCTGGAGAAACAACAGCCTAGGACTATCGGAGATTAGCAAACGCTGCCCTGCCTCAGGAATATGCTAGCATGACAATAATGATGGATTACAGAAAGGAATTGCTTCTCAAAATGACGTCCAATTACTCTTCATGCCCAATCAAATCGGTTTTTAGTTGTCCCTCAAGTGAAAGAAGCATTCCTGCCCTGCAAGGGAAGGCAAGGGTTATGCAGGTAAATAAATAATTAGAAATAACCATAGGCTGATGGCACAGTCTGTGAGGCCTAGCAGAGAAGAAAAGAGAAAAAGCAGCAGTAATGGATTGTTTTCTGTCTGAGATCTGTGAGGATTTTTTCAAGATCTGTAGTTTATGATATATTGTTTTTATGAACCAGCAAACAGTGATTTATAACATTAATAAGCAGTGATGGGTAAGGCCCCAAATAAGATTCCCTTGTGTACTTCTCCACGACAGGGATGGAAAATATTTTCCTTCAGAATATGAAGACTGAGCCTCACAAAAACACGAGCAAGATGGTCACTTGCTCATCTGCCTCTGGCCCCATCCACAAGCCCTCACCCTGAGATGTGAGGAGGGAAGTGAGGGCTCAGCTCAGCCATGCGCGAAGTCTGCAGGACGAGGGCTCCTGGATTGCGAGGTGCTTGGGGGTGCGCTCAGCCTTTTGTAAGCGGAGCACCAGCTATACATCCACGTCCAGGGATAAATAACGAGCTCGTTGCAAGCACTGTCTATCTCTAGCTCCAGTTTTCCTGCACTGAACAACTCCAGAATGCCTCTGCCCACTGCAAGAACAGATACCACACCTGACCTGAAATTTATTTTTCTTTTACAGGCAAGCTTTAGAATAAATGGCTTGGTGGAATCCAGATCAACTCCCCCAGCCCTTTTCTCACAACTCCTCACAAATTTCGTACCTCAGTAAAGCCCCTGTGACCGGCTGGAAGCTCAGACATGAAATGCAGTCGATAATGAAGATGTGCCTCTACTTCCAGCACACAATTCATTAGGAGAGGAGTGAAGGGGAGGGCAAAGAGGGGGAAATCAAACACAGCTCACACAATGTTCAAAATTACTCCATTGAACCACTAGTCCAGTTCTGGGGAATATGAGCAGTAATTTGCTGAGTGGCTTTCTAATCTAATTATTTCCCTTGCAATTCAAATTATTTTCCAATTAAAACCAAGCTAATACATTCTGAAATGTAAATCAGACTCCATTACCTTTTTTTAATTGCAATGCCTATACTATTCCCCTTTTCCCTTTAATTGATAAAAGTCAGGCGGAGATTTCCATACATTCTTCTGCAGTCCTTTAGGGTTATTTCACACAGGCCTTACTGGTCTGATCATCCTTCACCGTTGTCTCTGCCACAGAGGAGGCTGATGCCCTGTGCTTAAGGAAAGCACAAAGCCTCCAGAACAAGGCAGGGGAACGGCTCTTTGCTCTTTACGCGGCAGCAAAGCCTCACCATTGCAGCAGCACAAAGGCAGGGACAAAAGGAGCCCATCAGGTGCCAGCTCTTGTCCTAGAAACATGGTGTTTATCCCTGCAATGGTGTGGAGTGGCTAACCCGGGTGAGGTACACACCATGAGTTCCTGCAGCTTCAGTTCTCCTGCACTCAATGATTGCATTCTTCCGAAAAAGAAGAGGAAACAAGTACAGAACATTTTGTCCATCAAGCCTCCCCAGGTCAGATATAAATATATAAAGAACAAGCAAGGAAGCCTCTTCCGCAAAGGGAAGCTATTTTCAATTTAGGCAGGGCGCTTTCCAGACCGACAACTTCTGAATAAACTTGCAGCGTCTATATTACTTCCCTTTTCTTCCTGATTGACCAAACTCAAGGGCAGATGTAGTCTGCAGGATTAATTTATCTCATGAGCATCCTATGCTCTCCTCCTTCTTCCTGAGTTGCTTGCAAAGACCGATTCCACTTCTTTTACCTCCACCGGGGAGAGCGGGGCACCCTTTCCCCAATGCCAAACTGACAGAGCTCAGCCCCGTGGAAATTCACGAGCACCTCTTGCTTGAGGCTGCAGTGTCTGCCAGTCCCTGAGCCCTTCTGGTGACCTTTGCTGGAGCAGGGCCACCAGACCCAACGCTGGGAAGTGGCTGCTCACAGCACAACCCCGCCCGCCTTCCTGTAGTGCTCAGGGGGTAACACGCTGTTTGTTTGCGCCTGTTACTTTATCTGCACAGGACGATTCATCATCTGCTCTGAGGTCCCCAGTGCTACACCAAGTCTTCTACTTTTTTCACACTGTAGGACCAGGAAAGCTTCAGGGTGCCTTCCCCAGAAGGACCAGGAGCGAAGCATCCCCTGAGCTCCCACAGCCCATCAGCTGCCACCCCATGTGCAGCAAACTGGCCTCCACAGCTTCCGCCATTCAACTCCACGCTCCAGAAATAAATAAAGATTTTTAAAAAAAGGGAAATAAAGAAAAGAATAAGCATTCAATCTATTATTATTCTCACAAATGCTAGAGATTATTCCACCACTAAGAGAATAAGCTAACAGCGACTGCAGATGTGAAAAGGCTCGTTGCAAATCCAGAAGGCTCCTAATCCAAATTCTGTGTGGATTCGTACTTCGCACAGTCACATCAGCTTCAACAGGGTTAATGGAGATATACAGAAAATATCTACACTCCTCTTTGGGGCAAACATGCTCTCTTCAGTTGTTTAAATTTCCAGCATTACCTCTACCATGCCCTGGAAAGTCTCAAAATTCACCTTCATTCAGCAAACATCCATTCTTTACCTGTGCTTTTCCTATGGCTCGATATAAACATTTTAATTCTTTTTAGTTTATGTCACTGTCACATCCTATAAACCGTTCTGAGAATACAATCTATAATTGCCCTTGCAAAGACAAAAGTCCATTGCATATGATTTGAATCACCATCTCTGGAGGTCTTCAAAAACGTGTAGATTTAAAACTTAGTAGCATGGTTTAGTGGTGGGTGTTAGCACTGGGTTAAAGGTTGGGCTAGATCATCTTAGAGGTCTTTTCCAACCTGAATGATTTATGATTTTTTTTCTACATTAGCACTCGAATGAAGTTTTATCTGAAAAAAAAATAAATCTCAAAAGTATTTAAATATTCGATAAAACATTTAAACTATATATTATGCATGTACATTAAGGGAGAGCTAACCAGGCAGTTATAAGGGAATATACCTTTTGTCTGAACTAGCAGCGTCCTTTAAAAAAAATATGGGGAGATACTTAAAAAACCTGGCCACAACGTACAGCTTTCTAGAAATTATCTCAGCAGGCCGGTGTTGATCTTTCATTCCTACAGAAACTTTTTCAGACTTCAATTTCACTGTTTAAGAAAGACAAAGAACAGATCCAAATCTTAGATGTGGAAATCCTGTCTTAAAGTACTAGGGGAAAAGAAGAAGAGAGACAAACATCCAACTGGAGGATTTTTTTTTGAAGTGTCAAACCTAACATTTTCTTTACTTACAAATTCATCTTATTTGGAATAGATTCATCTCCAGCAGAGCACTGACGATTCTAGTAACCTGTCACACTTCAGAGACTAGTGTGATTTTTTAAATGTTTTTATTAACTCATTGGTAATCCCTTCATCATTCAGTTGACAATAATCTAGCGTTTCCCTCTCAAACATTTCCAGTGGCTAGCTGCAGCTCTCAAAGACAGCCCTCCAAGCAGCTACGCTCTACTTTGCCTTTATTGTCCTCAGTTCAAAACCTTGAGTCGCCTGGTGCTGTCCAACCAGGGGATGAAATTAAACCACATTAACCAAATCCCTCCTCTCCAGCCAGCATGTGGAGCGGGGTGGCTTTGCGCTTGCCATCCCTCCCCAGTACTGGTACATTCTGCATTTTCTTGCTGTGATCTCTGCAAAACCCTCTTACTACAAGCAAGTTTCCAGCAGCACGACGAAGCAGAATCACGAGGGTGTGCTGGTGGGGAGGGTCACCTTCGTTTTCAGTGTCTAGGGGCAGCTCTTGGCTCCCCAGGGCAGTGGGCTGTGCACATACACCATAACCCCTCCAGCAGGGAATGTCTCCCCAAGGACCACTCAAAGGAAGAGGTATCAAAAGGGCCCAAGAGGAAGCCCCAGTGCAGGCTGGGTCTGTAAAATTAGGAAAGTCCAGCGTGGGGGAAAAAAAAAAAAAAAAAAAAAAAAAAAAAAGTTAAAAGTCTAGACTTCTTTGGCAGCTCCATGTCAGAATGTGGGGAAGTTCTGGAATCAGATTTCCAAGAGCTGTCACTGCAGTGACCTTAAACCACAAGCAACTCCACAGCTGTCGTGCCAGAGACAACAATTTAAACCAAAAGACACTCAGCTCCTCTGACTTCAGTTTCAGAGTCACACAGGTATTCATCTCCCACCAAGACTGCTCCTGCAGGCTTTCTCCTGGGAAAGGATAACCTAAGAAGTCACCCACCAACCTCCAAAATCATGAGGTCTTTATATATATATATATATATATATATAACCTGTACATTCAGTTTAAGTTTCGCTTCCTTTCAAGCTCATTCTTGAAAAAACACTGTAGTCTCCCTCATTATCCCATTCCATCCCGTTTTTTTGGTTACAAAACAGATTCTCCTATAAAGGTAGGATGTCAGGAGCTGGCACTTTAAAGAAATATATGTATATATACATATTATACAATCAAAGTGTAAGGAACTAACAAGACTGGGTACAAACACACCACTGCTTCAGTTTGGGCTGTTTCAGAGCAAACTTCTCTGTTGTTCCCACTGTTGCACGTTCACATTGCAGGGTGGTTTCAGAATGTTAGCAGATATTCACCCATTGAACAAGACCTAGACCCTAAGAGTCCTCACCCAGGCCAAAAATATGGGCGTCAGGTCCCTGGCACCAAGTATTTTGCTGTACAGCTCCTCTCCCACCGGGTCATACTAATTGCTAATGCGCACAGAGCCAGCATCTTCGGGGCTCCTGCACCTTCAGCTTGACCTCCGCTGCCATCCCTGGAGAGTGATTTTATGGTTCGCGTCTCTGTGTTGACTTCTGGAGCAGCACAACTTTCATCACACATTCCTTTAAATGAGGAGGATAAAAGCACAGGGCTAATTTATCACAGGACCATTTGTTAAGCCAATTAAAGTGTTAAGAAAATTAATTGAAAGGGTTAATACACATCTGTAACAGGCTATCCTGGTTATGACATTTACCTTCACAGCCACAACCAAGTTATCCGGTCTCTTCTCTGGAGTAAAGATAAATGTCAGCAGAGATCAACAATCATGTATTATAAATATACAATGCATAATTTTTTCTCCTGCTGTTTTGAAGCACTGAAACTACTTTAGATGACAGGCATGAAATATTTAGAAACCGTTGGAAGAGAATGTTCTGAATCCTCCTAAACTTTTAATAACTTGCAAATGTGATGTCACCCACAGGACAGCACCACGAAGGTATCTGCCAAGCAACCACAGCCAACAACCAGCCCCACTTGCACCGCACCTAGTGGGTAGCGTTTCCTACAAAGCAGGCTTTGTAGCTGCTGGATGTTGGCTTGTTATGCCCGGACAGTAGGGCATGAAATGCAAAGGAAAGTTTGCAGTGTAACTGCCTGCACTCAGCGAAATCCTGCAGGGAGCCCTCAGCTCAGCGGCAGTAACTCCTCACGGCCCAGAGAAGCACAGCCCGTGCGGGAAGGAGCTGCTTTACGGTAGGCACACATGTGCTCGATAGCTGTTGTTTACTGGGTCATGTTGATTTTGCTTTCAGCTATGTTTTCTTAGGCACCCACGTCTCTTCACGTAGGAGTGCCTTGGAAATTACAAAATATTACTCCCACTCAACATACACGCGTACGTATACACTGGGTTTGTGTGTACATAGCTAGAGAGATGCCCACCACAAACAAACATTTGCATCCATCGCCAACCTGCAGGAAAGCCAAGGTACTTTTGCAGCCCCGTGCAGCAAAGCTCCCCAACCAAGCCAAGGGAGAGCTACAGCCTCACCGTCCCCTTGTCCCTTTGGGATCCACATGGCTACGGCTCCTCCAGCCTCCTACACACAGGGACGAGGCTCAGCACAGCCTTGGGTGGACCAAGGAGCAAAGTGGGGTCTTACAGTGTTTTCCTGCAACACAACTTGCTTGCAACTCAGCATTTCCCCACAGAGGGGCCTCCAAACGCATGGATAATTTCACTCTTCTCCTTCCCTCGCCTCCAAAGCATCTCTCCTGCTAGCCCAGTTTCTTGGAAAGCAGCAGGTTCTTGCTTCGCAGAGGAATTCCTGCTAAGGAAGCTGAGCACACTTGAGCCCTTCCCCTCTGTCCCGACCTCCACCCTGGTTTAGGAAGCTCACCTTCCTGGAAACACCTCGGCCAGAAACACAGCCCCACGACATTTTGCCCTCACAGCGCAACCCTCCCGCTTGCAGCAGCCACCCCAACAAGACCCACATCAGGACCTAAGCCATTAAAGGTGCATTTTGCTGAGAACGTGGCCTGGCAGAGGCACAGGTCTGCAGGCAGATAACCAGCACACATCCCTGCACAAGGCTGCGACACAAACCACCCCAATGAGCCCCCCTGCCCACACTGCCCCTTCCTTCCCCTGCTCGCTGCAGCGCTGCCGTCACGCCAGGTTTGTTTCCTTCGGTACGCAATGGCTTGCAGAAGCCGCTCGGCGGAAGTTATTAAAGCTGCTTTGGTATGGGGAAAAATCTCATTAACGTCAGCAAAAGGAGGAAGAGTTCTGAAAAGCTCCCAGCTAATTTGCTTTCTTTTAATTTTCTTGCAATTACAGTAAGCAGCGTAGCGCTCTCCCAATAAATGAGTCTTTAGCGCTGTGACAGGAGGTTTCTCCCCGAGTCACTTCGCGCTCCAACTTTTAACCCTTCGATAGGTTAAAAAAAGAAGTGACTGTGCGGTGCACCTTCCTAGAACAAATGGATTTCGGGCACTTCCAGTAATTTATCTCCACGGCGGAAAATCCCTGTTTTGTCTGTACAGCTTCTTTTTCTTTTTTTTTTTTTTCTCCTTAATTTTTGCTTTGCAGTCATCGCAGCAGTACTGAGCTGGTACTTCCCACATCCTCTACTTGCTATAAATTCAGTTTCTCTTACAGTAAACACAGCTCCTAAAGGCTGCAATCCAGTTCTTTTCTGAAAAGAGGCTCAGTGTAGCATATCCCACACACTGGCTGATTTTTAAAACTCACTATGTATGTAATCTATTTTCCCTTACTGCTTTGGAAAGTTGAAGAGCAACAATTCTATTTCAGACTTCAGCTTATTATTTTTACTCTGCCGTAAAGAAAAAAAAAAAAAAAGTGGGGGAACAATGTTGAAGAATGTTTAAGAATGCAGTCTGGAGATTAGCAAGGGGACAGTGTGTGTGTATATATATATATATATATATGTGTGTGTGTGTGTGTATATATATATATATATATATAAAGGGAGATGTCCTCTATATGAAGTAAAGTTGGATTGATTTTTCATCTGCCAGAAATGTTACATTAATGCCTAACACCAAAATTTCGCAGTGGCAGGTTTTTAATTAGAGTAGAAAGAAGTTATTTTTTGCTAAAAAAAAATGGAGAAGTGCATTGTGGAGGGAAATTGTGTTCTGATTAGACCAAAATGGAGCCTTTAAATCACTTCCCCAAACCAAAACAACTCAGGGTAATCCCAATACCCTTATTATTTGAAGAGTCTTTAAATCATTAATACTTTTTTTTTCCCTTTATTCTCAGCTGCAGATTCAACTAACAATGTTAGCTTTCTATTTTGGTTAAGTTCCTAATTGCCAGAGCTCCAATCAAAGTCTATACAGTATCAACCCTAAAACCTCAAAAAAAATCTCCCAAATAAATCAGAATTTCCTGTTACTTTTTTTTCCAGCAGTTTCACCAACGTTTCCTATGAGTTCCCATGGTACTAGGCAGGGGCAGCTGGAACACCTGGGACTTTGCATAACTCCTATGGGGACATTTGCATCTTTCAGCCTATTTCTGAACGAACACCTCAAAGGTCCAGCACCCCCAGCAGAGCACACTGCTGATCCTGTAGTGGAGAGAAATGGTGTATCAAGCTGTGTGAAAAGCTCCCTGCCCTTGCAGCTATGCGAGTCCCCTCCACAACAAATGGCTTGCTTTGTGAAGTCCCCAGCACAAGCAAAAGAAAAAAAACTCTCCTGGTACATGCTACAGTACACTGTATTATTTTTTTCTTCCCAAATTCTAATAATCTCAGCAGTACATATTGAAAGAGAGGCTGTATTGATTAAAAATTCCATTACATGTGGAAAATAGGTGATTGGTAAACTGGTGTTTGACCAGACCCTTTGCTGAATGCATTTCAGCCAAAGGAAGCTTCTTGCACTGATTGGCAAATTGCAGAAAACCCCACTGCTGGCAACATTTGAAAATAATTAAGAAGGACCTTTGTTGTCTGAGGAAAGAAAAGAGGCCAATAAAGACATTTTCTACTTCTTTAACGGATATGTGATGATCACAGGCTTCCTGCATTGATAAGACAGTGTCTACACAACGAAGAGGGGTGCCCACCAGGAC
This sequence comes from Oxyura jamaicensis, assembly GCF_011077185.1. Taxonomy (NCBI): domain Eukaryota; kingdom Metazoa; phylum Chordata; class Aves; order Anseriformes; family Anatidae; genus Oxyura; species Oxyura jamaicensis. Next base: position 58,564,385 of record NC_048893.1, on the reverse strand, counting down.
ATACTTACACATACCAAGCACTGTACTGAGAAATGATTCTTGCATCATTTATAGCTACTCTACATACTTTATAATGTGTGCATGGATGAGCCATACTGATTATAGGATACTGAAACTGTCTCATTTGTCCAGGCCAGTCACAATCTCATAATTAAATGATAGCCATAAAGAAATCCTCGCTCAAACTGGGACAGCAGGAGAAGGTTAATTTCCTTGTTTGTTAGAAGCTTTCCCATGCCATGTGCAAATGGAATCCAGTGGTGATGGAGATTCTGAGCACTTTGAAATCAAGAGACCTGAAGTGGGTCACAAAAACCAAAATCAGAGAGTTTCTCTGGGAAGTCGCACAGCCAAATCCATGAGCAGAAGTTGCTGTCAGGAACCAAATGCCAGCTCAGGCTTTCCTCCCGGCTACGGAGACATGAAACCATCATAAACACAACTCTTCCTTTCCACTCATCAGGCTCCATACTCAACTGGCAGCATCTTAAAGCTAACCCTGTTTGGCCAGAGGAACACAGGACACTGAACAAGCACGCCTTTCTGTAGGAAAGTCCCCTTCTTGCCACCCCTTCCTTTTCAGGACAGAGCTTCTCAGCTGACAGGAACATTAGAAAACCCATTCTGTCATACAGCCAGAAATTTCTGCTCTCATTCAAAACACAGAGCTCGCTGTGCTCCAACAAAGCAGTGTTCAAAACAAGCGTTGGCATGTGCATTTATGCGAAATGACTGAATGGCCCTGCAGGTTGATAAAAGGTTCTGGAGTCTTTCACATAAAACTAAAGTCACTGGTTTGAATCTGACCCGTATCAGTAGTGTCTGAAACTGGCTACAGCTGGAAGGCTGTTGGCATCCTGTCTAACAGGGCTGGTAGTATCAGTCTAATTCCTGGAAGACAAATACACTCACTGTGGTGGTAGTTTGCACAGGGAGGTCAAGACTCAACAAGGAACGAGTTTTGAACTTCCTTTCCGTGCGTGCTCTTTGTCCTGCCAACGCAGCCGGCAGCAGTGGTTGGTAGGCTCTTAAGGCCAGCAAGTACAAGGTACTTTCATGGATCGTGATAAACCTACTCAGCTGAGTTTTAATTGAAAATATTCTGTATCATTTAATCCACTTTCACAAGCCATCTTCCACGGCCTTGTGAACCAGGGCTTACAGATGACACTGATGTCTCCAAGAGAACATGCTGGAAGAGGCCATCCGTCCCACACCATACAATAAAATGTTAAATCTGATTATTACCCCTGAAGAAGTAGGAAAAAAAAAAACACCAAAACCATCCATCTGTAATCTGCCCTTCCCCCGTCTCCCTAGGCCATAAACAATTCTGTCAGTTGAGTTTCCCAGACAGCTCAGCATTAGTGAACGCATTCTCCCCAACCCCCTCCCCCCCAAAAAAAAAAGGAAAAAAAAAAAAACACGGGTACACAAATTCCCCATCCCCTTTGTTTGGGTACAAACACCTAGTTTGGGCAAGGCAAGAACTCATCCCTGATGCTCCCTCTGAAACTCAACTCAGAGACCAGAGGTCTCGGTCTCTGACCAGGCCACAGCAGGAGCAAAATGAGGTGGGGAAAACCCAGTTTCTAACTGATATCAAACTAAAGCATGGTTCAGATCAAATCCCATTTTACTGGGATGTTCAAACCTCCTGCCAGCACTCCAACTGCTTTGGCTTTAGTCCATTGTACAGCAGCATGCTGATCACCTTAAAAATCTTATTAATCTGATGAAGAGTGCTCCCTAGACCTTACTTTCTGCAAAGTGCTGAGCTGCTCATCAGCCCTTACCAAAAATCACAGAAATAAAGCCTGATCCTCCCAGTGTGAGTTACAAGCTTTGCCCCTTCCTCACTGAGGCAGCAAACTCTGCTGGCTTGCTCCTGTTCACACAGCCCTGCACATGCTCAATAACACCATTGATTTTGTTTGTGCAGGCAGAGAGAATCCAATTTTAAAAAGCCACATTGATTCCCACCCATTAAAAACAGAGCAAGCTGCAGTATTCGCTAAATGGATAGAAAAAGACTGAGGTCAGGGTGGAGGGGTGGGAATAATGTCATTACTACTAGCTCGTTCTGAAGGACAGTTGCAGAAACAGACAATAAAATAGTAACCGTTTGACTTCACATTATTTGTTGTAGTTTCTAAATTACAAAAACAGTAATTCAACAACCTGGGAGTGCCCCAGCATGGTGAAGGAGATGCAAAACTGAAGGCATCCAAGAGCATGTAGCTGTGATTAGTTGATTTGGAGCATGAAAACACACACACACAGCAAGAGAGGGCACAGATACAGGAACAGAGACAGCAGCAGTATCTGCAAGGGCCCTGTCTGCTTTTCAGCTCTTTGTTTTCATATATTAAACAAACAGAGCCATTGCACAGGTCACTGAGGACCTTCCTTCTGCATCCGTGGCCCCAGCTGCACCACAGACAAAAACTATTATTATTCTCTAATGGCTGCACCTTTTTGGACAATGATTCAGTGTTTTTCCCCCTCTTCTGTGCAGTGCCACTTACTCTTTTGCTTCATTTTATGCTTTATTCGCACACCCTTGAAATCTTCATGTAGCAACTAAGCATCGATGAGGAAGCTGTGAGTGGGAGCTCCTGCTTTTCGATGCAGCTGCTCGCTGTGGGAAGGTCCTGGGAATGGATGGATGCTGCTGCAGCGGCAGCGAGGGGCTGGGAGAAGCTTCCGAGTAGGGAGAGAGGTGGTGGTGGTGCAGCCCTAAGGGCACTTCCCCACCCAAATCCAGGAGCATGAGCTACAGACAGCCCCGATGCAGGGAGCCACGGCTGGTCAGTGACCAGCGGGCACAGCCCGGAGCGTGCACACACCCCACACTCGATGTGGTGGCTGAGCTTCAGTCAAACACTGCACGCCACCAGGCCATGAGGCTGCCCACATGTTGCAGAACAGTCACTCGTCTTCCCAGCTCAGTCAGAGGATGTGAACAGGCAGGCGCTTGCTAGCACCACTGAGGCTTTCGTAATTGGTCCCAGCTGGTTAGTCGTAACATGCCTTGTTGTTGAGCAACCACCTACTAACGCTGTCAGACATTCCCTGGTTGCATAAGGAGGGTTAGTTATCGTTATTAATTACGCTCTGTCGTGGGCCTGTGCCACACCGCACAGATAAGAAAGCCCTTAAGCTCCCAGCCAGTTATGTCCTCATCGTGCAGGCTCCCACCAGCACCAAGGGAAGCAAGCTCAGGCCTTACAGCAGCCACGGCTATCTCCTACCCTTTTTACCACACCACGGTTTTGAAGCTACTTGGTCCTCCCTCCCCTCCTGGCATCCACCAGGGGCCAGGCCAGCTAGGCCACCACACCGGCCATCTTGTGGAAGCCACGGCACGTCATCAAGTTGTGTGGGCACTCAACCAAGAGCACCGCCGACATTTCAAAGCATCGTGAAGGGAATATACCCCACTGCCTGGCCACACCACTGACAGAAGACACAACAGCAGCAAGCATGAGAATGCAGCACAGCCTGAAGCCTAACCTTAAACTTACATGAGGTAACGACACAGAAAGCAGACGTGCTATTCCTGGTGCGGAAGGGAAAGACCCAACAGTGTGGATCCCCCTCAGGAGGGAAAATGAGGCAGAAGCTTGGGGGAAATGCAATGGAAGAGGCTATTTTACAAGCTGCCTGAGCATACCAACAGCTCTGAAGATTTAAGTCAGCATTTCCCAGCCTCCCTGCTTCCCCAGCTCTAGGTCCTCACTCACTATTCAATTTGAACTGTGCAAGACAAAAAATAAAAATAAAAAAAATCACAGGCATTTTGTGCAGGAAAAACAAGCATCTTTTTTCTGCCCTGTCTGTGGACTGCCTTGACATCCCCCTTGCAAAACTGAGGACTGTAGTACTGTGCTGCACACAAGATTCTTACATGACTTAAAATGCCATTTTGAAGGCAGTAATCAGTTACTGTAGCCACAGGCTAAGGTAAAAGCTGTGAGCGTGTCTAGGAGCTGGAGCTCCAGGGCTGCTTGAAAGCACACACCTTGAGCTGGAAATTAATCTCTTCAAATCCCACGTAAAACCACACGGCAGAATTGGGCTGAGAGGAGCAGTTCACGTTGCTGTATCAGCTGCCTCAAGCAACTCTGACCTTTGCCATCCATGACTTTCATCAGAACCAACCTCTCTTGCCCTGGGTTTGCTCCTGCTGTTTCTCTCCCAACTTCTGTATTTGCTGCCCTCCAGACCCAAGAAGAGCATCAAGGCTGCTAAGGAAATGCCCTGACCACCTACAGGTAGGACGGGCACAGTTGCACATCTCCAGCTGCTGGGGAGAAGCACCTGGTGAGATTTCTTCAGCTCTGTCTGAGGAGGAGGCTGAAGGCTTGAACTCGTTCAAGGTCCCCATGGCAGGACACCCACCACCAAGGTCAGAGATTGGCAACCATGTCACAACACTGTGCTGCCAAATGCTGCAGGTTGGTCCTTCAGCTTCAACGTGAGCTATCTCCCTTTGCGTGCACAATGCCTCTGATTGCCACACAGGAACGCTTCACACCCTTTTACTACCACTCCTCACTTTAACACCAGTTCAGACCACGCTTTAATGTTACCCATGCCTTTGGAAGCCAAGAGGGCAATTTGCAGAAGCTTAAGTTTAGTTCCTTTTGTGCTAGATCATAGGTACTGATGCTGGAAGGTAATTCTCTAAATCTAACATAAACGTTTAAAGTTTATTCTCTGTGGATTTATATAGACATAAATATACAGATTAAAAACAAGTAAGACTTTGGGGGCTTTTTATTACCTTCTAAAGTAGCCAGGAACATGGGCATTTTCCCTCTCTTTTGTATCTGCTTTCTTCCAACTGCACAGTTCAGAGACTTCATACAGATCAGAGGCAAAGTTCAAACTAGCGCTGACAATTTCATTTAAAAAAAATTGTGTTTTCTTATGTTCTTTACTCTTTTATTGCTATTTTCAAAATGAAGAACAGACCCTATCAAAGTGCTAAGGGCTGAAAACATAACTCTAAACCTGTCTCTAAATGATACACGAAACCCAACTTTGTGCCAATCCATTTTTATCATCTCTTTGTGGCCATAACAAAGCTGAGAACAAGAGCTAAACAATAGAGAAAAAAGAATAATTTCAACATAATTTTTTTTCTGAAAGTAACAATCGGTGACAATAACAAGAACCCATTCAAAAGACAAAATGTTATCTTCCAACCCAGTTAGCATGTCTTTCTGCCTCTCACTCATTATATATCTTGCACATCACGCTATATTTTGACCTCACTTACAAAGGAATACACTTGGAACCGACATCTCCATATGCGTATCAGCACAGCTACGTAGACTCCAGCCTTTGCTACCTCTCCCTTCCTCAGTCCCTAACACACCTGCTATGAGGAGATAGGTGTTATCAAAGAAGCCTCCAGAAGAGCTTTACAGGACCAGCGACATGGCTAGCTTGTCCTTTTGTTTGTACTCACGCAGCCCTCCTGAACCACTGATTTACATTGCTAACAATGGCAGGAGCTATATTTTTGACAGCTACGGGGATGAGATCTCCTAGGTAAACTTTATTTATTTTGTTTTAGATACAGGCCTGCACCATTACTTCCTTTTACCTGCTGAAACAACTGGCAGTGTTTCATCATTAACTTTTTTAGCATAGTAACCAGGAAATTCAGCTAGCCTCAGCTGAATCTGTTTACCTTTTAGATTTCATCTGTCCCTCTTAATATTGTTTTGAGAGTCAGGGAAATATTCCATTATCCCCTTGGATGACTATCCTGTCTGCAGCCTCCCACTGGAAAGTAAAGCATTCTTTGGGAGAAAAAAAAAAAAAAAAGAAAAAAAAAAAAGAAAAAAAAAAGTTTCCATTTATTTGGTCTAAGACATCAAATCCTCCTTCCACCCCCACCACCCTGGACTTTCTTCCAAGTGCCTAGTTCTGCGTGGAAGCAACTGGTTGAAGCAGGAGCTCTGACCGTGGTGGACAGGAGGAGGGTCAGCAGCTCTCTTCCTGCACGCCAGCTGTCCCATAGATGTGCGTGCTAACCCCTGCAGTTACGTATACCAGTGCTACCTTTCTGTTTGAGGGCTGTTTGTACTCTGCTACCCTTCTGTTGGAGGGCCTCAGCCACAAAAATGGTTGTGTGTTAGGTGCTGTAAACACAGCCCCCGCTGCAGAAAACACAGCTTCTGGGGAACGCAGCCTAAGGTAAACAGCAACAGACACCTACGGGTGGACTGGAGAGGATGGGGAGAAAATGTGGTATTGCTCAGCAGTACTAGCACCAGTGATCTCATGCTAAGACTTCCAGTTAAAGACACCAACTCATTGCAGTACCGCTTCTGTTACCAAGTTAACTGAAACCTTGCTAACTTTTGCTTGCCTGCCTCTACACGAGCAACAGCTGCTGGAACAGACAGTTTTCCCAATTCTCTAACACTTCAGGTGGTGAGCATCCTGGGTTCAGGAACTGAGCAAGTCACCAAAGTCATCCAAGACTGTTCCAAGCCTTCTGCAAAGGGAGAAGCTCAGTGTCGTCATGAAGAAACTTTCAGCACTTCTCATGTCTCATCAGGCCCATTGCACTACACTTATGCTTGAGAGGTTCTGCTTGGAACCTGCTACAAATTGCAGTGGTTGGCAAAAATAAAAAGAAAAAATATGAGGAAGAGTTAACCCAACTCTTTGAACCGCAGAGTTCTTCATTCAGATTCTCCTTGGTCAGACCCAGGTCAAACCCCACGTACCTTACCCTGCATCCACCCTCCAAATGGAGCCTTTCAAGAGAGACAACAGGTTTTGAAGGAGGTAGAAGTCTGCTACACCAGCTTAAAACTAATGCAATCAGCGGAAGCAGGGTGGAAAGAACAGGATCTGAACGTGCCCCTAAACAACAATACAATATAGTCATAGCAAAATAAAGGCAAAACCTGTCAGCGCGCAACGTAACTTGTGTCTGTGCAAGTAAAACAATAACCGAAATTACTTCTGTCCTTCAGTAAGGGGAAGGCAGAGGTCAAGCTGCCACTAAGAGACTCACAGTTTATTTTCCAGCTTGTCACAGAAGAAGCATGCTGTTCTGTTTGGAAATCAGCTATCCTGTTTTTAAAGCCTTCAGAGAGCAAGGAGGGTGAAACCTCATCTTTCCTCCTACGCCTTTCCATACAGAGGGAAAAGTGACCTCCAGGTAACCATCCTCTGTAACAGGATTTCTCCTCTCTCTGCCCACCCCCTCTCCAGGTTCCTGGAGCCACCTCCCTTGTATTTACTCTTTTTAGAGCTGAGCACAGTATAGATGCATACCTCTCTTCTTTTTTTTTTTCCTCTCCCCATTGTAAAGTACTGCAGAATAGCCTTTTTTATGATCTGGCCTAAAAGGAAAAGGACACCAAGCCTGCCAGAGTTTGAGAAGCATTTGGACAACGCTCTCAGACATATGGTCTGATTTTTAGGTGGCCCCACATTGAGCCAGGAGTTGGACTCAATGACCCTTGTTGGTCCCTGCCAACTCAGGATATTCTGGGACTCTATGATTTTCTTAAGCTTCCTACTTAAACAGGTAACAGCTGTGGCTGTACCTCAGCTTAAGCCAGGCCACAAGATTAGTGTTTTTCGAGCAAGATAACAACTCTTGGGTGCTTGAAAGGTGCTTGTTTTCCCCAGCGGGACCTGGAGAGAGAGAGAATTACTGAACCCCACCTGAGAATCAGCTGCATTTACGTTCACTTAGGCTAATTTGAAGCACCACCAGCGCAGCAACTGGCTCAGGAAGTTAAGACACAAACTTTGGGGACTGAAATGACAGCATTAAGGGGTCTGACACTGGGGAACCCACTGCAATTGAAGCATCTTCAGGTCATTTCTCTCTTCTTGTAATGACTCGTTCATGTATAAACCATTGTCAGTCACTTTCCTAACTTCACAGCCAATACAGCAGAGCAGAAATGCTTTCCAATCAGAAAATGCTCTTTGGTGTAATACAGCTTCTCAGTCCCACCATGCTGTGGCCTAAAACTGGTGACCCTAATGAACGCACAGACGTACGCAGCCAGCTTCCTCTGTGATACACACAAATCTCTTGCCTGCAGTGAGCAAACATACAGGGGAGATGTTATGGATGCAAAAGCCTGACAGGATTTAGTATGTGGTACTTGAGCAAAGCATCCCTGAAAGCCTGTGCAAATTGTGTTGCTAATGCCCCTTTCATGTTTGGATGTGTGGATGATGAATCTCCTACTAATTCTACTTATTTTTGCTCTGGGAGCACTGGTGGCAAGCCAACCGCCCATCACCTCTTTCTGCTTTTTATCAACCAGCGCTGCTGCGAGCCAGGCAGTGCATGGGCCCCGACAGGCCCCAAAACAAGTGCAGAGGGACACAGGAAATCATACCACAGCGGGCAACCACAGCGCTTTCTCCTTCGCTGACCGCTGTGAGTGGAGCGGGTGCCCGGCCAGCCCAAGTGAAGAGCAGAGCACCTTCTGCCCCACCGCGCTTCCTTTGCCTTTGGTGAGGAAGCGACGTGGGTGGGAGGAGAGAAAGGAGAGTGAACCCAAAGCCACAGAAGCAAGCAACTCAGGGCAGAGACCAACCTGTAGGTCTTTGGTGCACAATGCTGACACCGATGGCAGCCGGTCCCTGCTCCAGCCCTGCTCACCGTGCTGTCACTCGCAAGCACCACTGCAGGAGCAGCAGCTTGTCCCTGCACAGAGCCAGGTTACTTCCCAGCCCGTGGCCCTTACCAACAGACAGTGTGCCTTTCATGTGGCACGCAGATGGAGGCTCAAGCGTTACGGCCGATCGCTGCAGCAGGAGGGTTGTCTTTTCTCTTAGGTAAATAGCTCTTCCCAAGTAAAACAAGCTAGCCATTTGTAGCCATTGTGGGTCTGCCGTGGTACAGTAAATAGGAGTGACCTTTATTTTTCACATCGTTTCACCAGGATGCAGCCTATAAGGGCCTTACAGTGCTTTTACAGCTTGCAAGAAGAAAAATAGAAGGCAGGAAATCCTGTGACAGTCTTGTTTCTGTGATAATGTGAGAGACGCAGCAGCAGGAGACAACAACAAAACAAAAACCCTCTAACCCCCAGAGCACATGTGGGCAACCTCCAGTGGGGAGCCTGGCACTTCCCAGCCCCTCGCTGCTCCTCCAGGGGCTACCAAAATGCCTCTGGCAGTGGGTGCAGAGAAGGCAGGGGTCAGTCCAGGAGTCAATGCTGGGTTAATCAGAAAGGCTCGTGGACGGCTGCACCAGGAGCTCTGAGATTGCTTCAGGTGGAAGATTGGTAAGGGAGTGTTTGCACACTGCCTCCTCCTCACAACCCCTCTGGAAAGCTGGAACTCAAACGTGGCCGTGTTTGAAGTGATATTTCCACACCAGGAAGTGCCACTTTTGGGGGTCAGCCCCAGGCCTGGGCCTGTGCTGTGCTGGGCCATGTGGATGCCCAGAGGGAAGGGGATGGCACAGGAGAGGGGAGGAGGGCAGGAGGAAGAGCTGCTCCCCCAAATTGTGTCCCTCCAGGGCTGATGTGGAGGAAACCTGTGCCAGGGCTGAGCCCTGGTCAGCAGCCCTGCCACCACGGGTCTGTTCCTGCTCCCTGCCTGCCCCACGGTGCCTGGGCTGCGGTGGTGCCTGTACCCAGAGGGTGGATCACCGACATGCTTAAAAAGCAGTGGTATCCTTAGGAAAATGTTCCTTTCTTTACGAACACATTTGCATTTACCTTTTTTACCCCATGTTTTGGCTGTTCTTTTGTAAAACTGCCGTTTTCATAAAAGAGGGATCTTTGCTCAGCGGCTCACCTGCTCCTGGTGCTTATCTCTGCACCCAAGGCCATAATCTATCCTTTCCTGTATCTGCTGTTAACGGAGATTGTAATTTCAGGTGGGGAAGATAAACAGCTGGAAACGAGGAACTCCTCAGAAACAAACACTCTTCTCGATGCAAATCTCTCTAGCAATGATGAACAAGGGAAAAGAAATGTGGGAAGGGCAGGGTATGGTTGACAGGTGGCCTGCAGCCCAGATTTCAGGGTGCTCTTAGGGTCTCTGGCTGTTCCAGAAATTAACAGTGATTGTGGCAGCCCAAAATTTTTTTATTTTTATTTTTATTTATTTTTTGATCTGTGCTTAGCGGGACATTGCCAACCTTATCCTTGTGCCTATGAGCTGTGGTGTTTCCTCTTGCTGGACGAAGGCAGAGGTTTTGAAACTGCAGCTGACTTGTCAGGAACCGACCCCTCACCCATGGGCTGGCACCAGCTGATGCCAAACCAGACCCTCCGAGCTGCTGCCGCTGGCTGCCCCTCGGGCCCCTGTCCCTCACCTACTAATGGTCCCTGCGTATGGACGTGCAGGTTCCTTCCCTTCCAGCCACCACCAGGAAGCTGAGATCTGCAGAGGGAATCACTACTGTCACCTTCCATCTTTGCTGTATAGGAGCTGGACTGAGGGAGAGCAGCAGGGGCAAAAGGAACCAGCCCAGCACTCAGATGAGATATTTGAATGTTCCACTGTTCAGACACGGATGAGCCAAAAGGGAGCAGCACAAGACTTCTCCCTCTCCTCAGCCCATCCGCAAAGGGGATGATGGCTTCGCTTTGCTTGGGAAAGCCTCCCAGTCGTTTCCCATGCAAACAACCCTTTGTTACAAATATTCTTGGGCCTGGCAGTCAATAACAGGGCCTACTTCATAACTTGATTAAAAAAATAACAAAGACCCCCTGAGACAACCGCTCTGACTACACTCAGGGCTCCTCTCGAGCGCCATCAGCATCACAAGAGGGAGAGGCAGGGGCAGAGAGGGGGAGATCGGTAACGTGGACAGGACAAAGGGGCAGCTGCGGTGTCTGCTCAGAGCAAAAAGCCTAGGGAAATTGTTAGAAGGTTTCGGCAGAGAAAACCCAAGGGAAACTCCAGTCTGAAGAGACTTTTTAGGCTGAAGCACAGGCTTTTCTGTTTTAAATTAGACCCCAGAAAGGGAGTTATTTTGAAATACACACTGCGTATCTTCTGCTGGATGCATCATGGGCACGCCACCTGTTCACCATCCCTGCTCTGGGGTGATTTATACACAAAGGAACTTGGCAAAGAACTGTCTTTGCTTCACTTTTGTAAAACCAAAAACCAACCTGGCCTGACTATCACAGAGATGGGACAAAGCCAAAAGCTTTCAGCTGAGTGTCCGTTCCCTTCCAAGACTTGGTGGTCTGGATACAAAGAAACCAAGTTTCAATTAATCCTGGTGTTGGTTTTGCAAAAAAAAAAAAAAAAAAAATCTGCTGGATTTTGGTTCTGAAAAAAAAAACAACTCCAAACTCTGGTGTCCTTGGGAAAGAAAGGAAAGACTGCTTAAAATAGTAGAGTTGGAAGGCTTCTTTTCCTTCACAATGCCTTCCACAGTGTTCTGCAAGCCTGTAACCCTAACAGGCATATCACCACTGAGTGAAACCGAGTCTCCACTGCTGAAGGAGTATGAGTCTGCGTGCTGTCAGATGCTCTCATGCAAAGTGTTGTCATACTTCAGACAGAAATCATTGCAATGCAGTAAGAAATTAGAAGGGAGAGGGGAACTGCCTGTGCCAGTGCGTCCTCCCCTACATACAAGCGGGGAGAGGTCAGCTCGAGGGGCTGGGCAGGTGCTTGGTGCTGGAGAGCCGTAGCCCTGTGCCTACCATCTGTCCATTGAACACACCTTTTGGCCAAGACATGGGTCAGCAACAAGATGTGCAACTCCTTCATGATCCTTTTGGAGCAGCAGAAATGCCTGCGAGCTTCTCACCCCTGGAAATGTGCAGCTGAACTAGATATACACAAGGAAACTCAGTGCTGCAGCAGTGAGGGCCAGGCAGCAAGCAAGGTGCAGTGACCACAGACATTGTGCCCACAGTCTGGAGCTCGAGTTTCAGCAATCAACCTGGTGGGTTTGTTCTAGTCCCCAGAGGGAACTTCCCTCCTAAAACCATCTTGCTATCCAGCTCTTTACCCTGGAGAGACAGAGCCAGCAAAGCGGTGAATGCTGCAGGTAGGACTGAAGCAGACTGGCAGAGCAATGAGGTTCCACAGTTGCAAATGCAGTCAAGCCTAAAACAGAGATGATTTTGCAAGTCCAGAACAGCAGAAGATTTTGAAATTTAAGTGCATTAGCACTGTTATACAAGGACTTAACAGATGCCAGCTCACTGACTAACCTAATAAGCACAGCCTATCCCTGCTGCCATTACTGCTGCCTCACTGGAAGGGCAGTTTTGGCCAGAACAACGCGTGCTCTGAGTCACACGATGGGGAGGAGGAGGTGGTGACGCTGCTCAGGAATCCACTTTGCTGTGTGTGGCTGGAGGATGATACCTGATGTCCACGTGTGGCAGGACAGAGAGGACAGAGACAGCTTTGCCCCTTTCATTCCTCCGGACCAGTGCTCACCTGGCGAAGCGTTCACAGCTATAACCCACCCGCACAGCCTCACTGTTTACTCCACAAGGCACTCATGCACAGAGCTCTTCATGCCTGTGTATCTTCTTGCAGTGTCTGAAATGAGACCGATAGAGATAACCACCTCCTCAAACTGACACTCAGTTTCATTCTCTGTTATCAAACCACCTGATCAAAGGCCACTTACCTACAAGGCAGACGTCTCAACCCATGGCCAGACATGCCACATACCAAAGCCTTTGGAGAACAAGGCATCAAAGCTACACTTGGCCATTAACAGTGCAGGGGTGACAGCCACTATTTACTTTGCAAATTCTGAAAGACTTAAACCTCGTAAGGTGATTATGCCATTAATTAGTGAAACGCAGTCATCTCTGGGGTGTAGCACAGCAGCTGCTTCAGCTGAGCAGCAAATCAAAAACAAGCAGGCAACGTAACACGGTGGTAGTGCCCCAAAGAGAAGTCATCCCCCTCCCAGAAGGTATCCCTCTTTTCACGGTGGTGTGTGAATGTTGACTCCAATGTCTGGGGGCATCTGTTGAAGCCTGAGCCCTGCATTTTGCAGGATTGAGTTTTCCCAGGAAGCTATCCATGCATGGATTACAAACCCAGCAGGAGTCTCTGGTCATTCATCCCTCTGACCTCCTGAAAAACAGATCACAGAGCCTACCTGAATGATTTCCCCTTCAGACTGTGGCATTTTTTAGGAAAAGAATAAAATCCCATGAAGACAGCCCATGTTGCAAGCACTATCACTGCTTTTTGATCTGTTGCCCTGTGAGAATATCACACCATTTCTAGCCTAAATGTGCCTGGGTAACCCCCCAGCTGCAAAGTTCTGCTCCTGCACCGCTAACTGTCCTGCCTCCGTGCAGGTACTTACAGACCGTGTCTGAGCCGCCACTTACTCATCTCCTCCAAGAGTCACTGATCAGACCCAGAGCAACTTGGCTGGCAATAAGAGAAAGAGTAGGGTGACCTGGAGGCAGGCTAAGACCACTGTCCTTTGCACATCTGAATGGCAACCAGACAGGTCCTGTATGAGGGCAAGAGCACTATACGACAAATGCAGGTCTCAAGAAGACACATTTGTACCACAGCAAATTTACAGACTGAAGATGTGCAGGAGGAAGGAGGCTGCTCCCCGAGGAAGCCCATCTCCTTCAGCTGAAGCCTTCAGCCTGCCATCGGTCCCTTGTCATTTAGGTGTGGAGTCAGTGCCGGTGCTGCTCCAGCCAGGTGCTGGCTGGTGCTCACCACCCTTCACCAAGCGTGGGTCTGGGGCAGGCACCAGGGATCTGGCGTTCCCAAAGGATTCTCAGAGGCGAGGGCATTCATGCGAGGCGCACATTAGCCCAGCACGGCCCACCTCTCAGGTCCCCTACAGTCAGCAGAGAGGGAGGAAAATCTCCGGAGTATCAATTAGGGCAGCAGATCTAGCCTGGAGGAGCCTACGTCCTCCGAGAGGGATGGGAGAGAAGTTTTGCTAAACTAAAGACATTTTGCTGACCTTTTTTGATACCTTCTGTTCTGCCATGCCACCAACAACACTGCAGTCCTGCTGGAGAGAACTGGCTTAAACTGATAGAAATATTCCTGATGTGACAGAAATATTCCTGGTGTGGGAGCACTCAGTGAGGGCTCTCGAGCTGCTCCAGCGGTGCAATACACCATCTCCCCACTGTCCTGCTCACAGGAAGTTTGTCTGGGGATCTCAGAGTATCTTCAGAGCATGTTACATGGCAGCAATGGCAAATCGCTCAGGTACTATCTGCAAGCAAAGAGAAAGCAGCCCTGGGACTGTTTTAGCTTATGCTGGAACACAGATTCTGGTCAAGAAAGAACATAAAGTTTGTTTAAAGACCCTTCTCCCTTCCACCTCAGGAAGAAGGAAGTATGCCTATCATTTATAGGAGCAGAAAATGTCTTACACTGCTGTGAGAATTAACAGGGCTCCACAGAACTTGAAAGGAGTTGGCCATCACATTCCTGAAAGTAGTGTTTAAAAAAAAAAAAAAAAAAAAAAAAGATGGAAAATAAAAATTTGTTACTTAAATATGGGGGATGATCTAGGAATTTGTTCCCAAACGCTCACAGTAAAAAACCTCCAGCTGAGAACCAACCTCTGTACTTAGTGCTCTGCCTAGTTTTTCCTTAAATGTGCAAGTCACTTTGCTGGCATGTCTACTTAGAGCCTAAAAGGTTTTACTCTCAGGAAGCTTTTCCTTCACATTCAGCTTAAATGTGCTGTTTCTGGAAGTCATCCCCTTGTCTTTTACACTCTAGCAAGCAAAACAAGTGTAAATTAAATGGAAGACACATGAAATCTTTATAATGTCCTGTGTTTCCCCTAGCATTAAAGTTCCTTCTCTTTGGAGTAGAATAGGTCTTTATTCTGTGCTGTATTTTTCCCCATCAGAAAATGAAGAAGAATATAAATTTTCCTCATGACTTGAATTTAGCTTCATCAGCAGCCCCCTGCCGATGTAATTCATCCCAACAAGATTCTTTTTTTTTCTTTTTTTCTTTTTTTTCTTTCTTCCCAGTGAACCGCTGCCCCTTCTCCCCCTCCTCCCGACAATTCAGGCATGGAAAACAAGAGAGGAATTAGACAGACAGAACTTATTATCTAACAAGCTGCAACTTCAGACCAGGCAGGAATAACATTTAAAATATAAAAAGCAAATTTTTATCAAGCCGTTTCCTCCCCAGAGACTACCACAAAAATATTCCTTGTTTGTCGCTGAGAATGAACCATTTTTCTCTTTCATTTCTGCTTTCTGTCACATATTTCATTTTGGCTGCCCCTTCTGTCTTTCAGCTTGGGACCTAGGCTGCTAATGCAGAATCACAGATAACTCAACAACAAAATGCCTGTATTATCTTTTTTTTTTCTTTTTTTTTCTACTAGTCTGCCAGGTAATTGCAACCCTAAAAGCTTTTGCATATTTACCACAGAAACATGTCTCTCCTGGAGGATGGGACTGTCATCAGGTAGAATATTTCATTTAATAAGCCTCTTCTGAGGTACAAACTAGGGCTGGGGATTTTTTTCTGGCCTCCTTCAGAGTAAAGGACAAGCAGATAAAAATCAGCTGCTGCAGTGCTACATTGTCAAAGTTCCTGTTCCTGTGAAAATTAACTCTTACTAAACTCAGAGCTCTGGAAGGCTTTTTTGGTGGGATGTTTATGAAGTAGGAAAAGGGTCTGAAATCAACTCATGATGTATTTTTTTCCCAATCCTCTCCATCCATAGGACAGAGTTCTTTCCTATTTACAAAGAGAGCAACTACCCTGCTTTTCTGTAACCCAGCTGATGAGCTGTGCACGATGCCAGGACAAATTTTCATTAAATCAGTTCATCAAGGATTACGTTTTCTCTCTTTGCCCCCATTTCACAGAATTACAATAAGAAAAACGTGGCCTAAACATTTCTAAATTCAGCTGTCCTTTAAAGACAAATGCCTTTTTTTTCCACTTCCTCCCACCCAAGCTTGAGCTAGCAATAGAATTGCTTTTCTCGGCCCTTGGGATGCCAAATCAAGCTGAGCGGTACCAAAAAGAAGGTCTGAGGAGAACATCTATGAAAGCAACTTGTGTCTTGGAGACGAGACGATGACCTTCCAGGCTTATGAGAAGAGGCTCATTTACTGACAGACTGAAGGAGAATGCAGCTGGTTCACACATTTGCTTTGCATGCACCTATGCAGAGGTCATAAACTCTATCCTAGCACGACACACTTGCAGTTAAAATCTCTGCAAGTGGGAATCAGCAGTCTTTGACAGGTCCTCCTTCCAACCCCGAATTACTGACAATACCCATTCATCCTTACCAACAGCATCCCACATGGAGAAAAGTGTGTTTGGCCAACCTTGTTTTTGAAAAATCCCTGCTTTCACTTACCAACAAAAGCTGGAAGATACAGCTAGCATATGGATTAATTGCTTAGGTTAAGGCCTTTCTGAAACCAAGAACCCACTTTTGTTGACTTGGAAAGGAAATGTGGCAAATTCTTTTTTTTCCAATAGTCAGCATTTTATGGTTATTTACAAATTGACTACGTAAGTAGACTCCAAGAGCTAAGGATACCATTTTTTTTTTTTCCTATTGCCAACAAGGCTTTCTAAGAGCCATCCCAGTTTAGGATTAAGGGATGACTCTCATCCATTTGCAGCAAAGAAGGAAAACTCCAGTAGGTAAAATACTTCTAGTGATGCTACTTGAGCCCAGTGTCTTACCTGTAATATCTGGATTGAAGGTAGGTAGAACACACAGCTTTAGACACATGGCTAGCTGAACCGAAGTCTATGACCTTGACCCTATATGGCTGTCGGGATGGGTCTACCAACATGATGTTCTCTGGTTTGAGGTCAGCATGAATCAGTCCCAGGCTTTTCAACTTCATTAGGGCAGTTGCTACCTGCTGGAGAATTGGTCGAATGTACTTAAGGGGCAAAGGACTGAATTTGTTTTGTTTTAGGAAATCATAGAGGTTCTGCTCCAACATTTCAAAGACCAAGCACGTGTGATTCTTGTGCTGGAAGCACTCGTACGCGCGGACAAAGTTGTAGTCATCCGCACTTTCTGTGCTCAGCCGAGCCAGGATGCTCACTTCAATCTGGCCTTGCCGGGCATAGGAAGGATGGTTCTTTAGGATCTTGATGGCCACAATCTCGTTAGTGCCACGTTTCCAGCATTTCACTACTTGTCCGAAGGTCCCCCGGCCAAGAAACTCTAACACTTCGTACGTGTTGGTCATGGAACAGAGCACCTCATGTTGCACCAGCTGGTAATCCCCTTCGCTGTTGGAGCCACTGTTTTTGGAGGTGGCCGTGGAGGTGGTGGCGGTGGCTACGGTGGCCCCACTGGCATTGTTCTGAATCATTGGTGGGTGCTCTTCGATGATCTGCACGCTGCTTGTGTTCTCTATCTCCTCACTCTTCCGCTTAAGTCCACATTTTTGGTAGGTGTCCAGAAGGCTCACAGTGCTGCGACGCATCAGGTTGTGTGGCCCGCCCAGTGTTTGCCCAGACACTGCAACCACACCAGAAGTGCTGTTGGCGGACGTCACCACGATGTGCCCCGTGCTTGCTGGGAAGATGATGGTCTGTTCGTAAGGGATGCTTGGATTGGGGATCTGGAGGGAAGCGTTGACGGCTGCTGCGGCGGCTGCTTGGGAGGACTGCACGTTCTTGCTCTGGCTGTAGACTTTGCTGTGTGTGCCGTACCCAGTCATATCCCAGTTTGAACTCGGCTCCACTTTCAGTTTCTTCACGCTACAGAAGGCACTTGACTGAAGGGTGTGAGGAGAGAAAACTTGCACATGCGAGGCCATACCTGCAATAAAACACCAGAGTGAAACCACAGTGTCAAGATGCCTTCCCAGCTTTTTTCATTTGTTCAGTGGCAATAAGGGAGAATGGGATGCAGCCTTCAGATACAGCGCACGCACAAAAATCAAGTTCTTCCAGAAATATGTATTCAACAGAAATAAAAAATTATGCTCTAAAATAAATCATTACTCCCAGCTGAACTATACTAACAAACACTGAGACTTCTGCTCTCTTGCTCTTTCCCTTCTCATTTTTAATAATGAGAATGTAAATGTTATTTTTACCTCCTTTGCCTAAGGAGACTCCTATTCCCATTGTCTCCAGGAATATACCTAGATCTCTTTTGCTGATGTAAAATACTGCAAAGCATTCTGCCTATGGAGGCCAAATCTGAAATCCTCAGGCTCATCCTGTATTAACGAGTTTGGCAGATATGACTTAAGACCTCTGTTTACCCCCATAAAACCACTGCGTAGCTTCTGGCTTGCAGAGAGCCAGGATGGGACCAGGAGATGACACACCATGACAAGTGGAGGTGTGCTGACAAAGCTGAAGAGCCAGGACAGAAGCAGCAGATGATGTCTCAGGTTGCTTGCCAAGTCAGTGTGTGGGAATCGTGCATAATGCTCGTCTCTGCTCAGGGACACTGATGATGGGAGTTAGACAACACGAGCTTCACCGTGTGCTCTTAGTTGTCTCAGATTTGTAAAATTCTGTTCATCTACTCTTATTCACAGTGACAACACTGTCACTGGAAAGCAGATCCCCTGGAAATAAACGGCATTGTTAACGATACAAGGTACAAATTAGCATGTGCTGGAATCAAGTCCTAATATAATTTATTTTTTAAGAAAAGAAAAAACTATTTTACTGCAAGCTTCTTTGCCCGTAGGAGAGCTAATGATCTTCTACACCGTTATTCAAAAAAAAAGAATCCCACAACCTCATAATCAAAGTCAAAATAAAGCATCATTGAGACAGGCTGACTGAGGAATCTGGGTAACGTCCCACTGAAACAGAAAATGTTCTTATTCAGAAGGTGGTCCACAGAGAAGAGGACTCTTAGGTCCTGGCTTGCTGCTGGCTCTCCCTTCCCAGGGTGGGGATGGTGCTGCTGGGGCAAAGGTATAAACAACCCCACAGGTCTACAGGGATTCCTACGGAAGAAGCCAGTGCCCAGTGAGAGTTAAAGCAGAAAGGCACACGCTCCTTCAACCCTTCCGTCCGTCGTCTGCGTTTCTTTTTAATAAACCAGAATGACTAGGGAAGAAAAAGACAATATGCTGAGCTGGCACCGCTGCTGAATTATTAAGCACAAACATAACCTTGACTTGTTTGCAACTTTAAGAAGTTAGAAGCTGAACAAATGCTTCAGCAACAACACAATGAACTTGGCAATGCACAGGGACGACTCCTTCACGTGGAGACCTCTCAGCTCCCTTTCCTAAAAGAAGCCCATTCTCCACTGGTCCCTGTTGTTCTTCTGAAGATGTTCCGGAGTCCGTACGCACACAGGTGCACTTACACACATGCATACACATACACACCCACGTTGAACAACATGAATGTTACTCCTCACTACCAAAGCCCTGCAAACCGCAACATGCCCTCCTTTGCAGGCATTCCCCCTGCCTTTAATGTCATTTTTGATGCCGTTTGCTGCGATTCATGTTAATTCCTCCCTCCCGAGCCTACTGGGCAGCAATTTCCAAGGCTCTTGCAACTCATCCCCCAGCTCCCTGCTCCTCTAAGAGCTTTCTCTCCTCTCCTTTCCATAGGGTGATGATGTGGCCACAGATGCCGTAGCACGCAGCGGGCTTGGAGAACCGCAGCAGTATTACTCAGCTTGTCATCCTGGACACAAACGTTGTGTGTGAGTGAGCTGAAGCTGTGTTTGTTTTTCCACTGATTAAGAAGAGTCACGGTGTTCTTTCTAGTACAGTACCAACCTTTCTGGGGAGTGGGGTTGGCTTGATGTATGTTTTCCCCCTGGACACGAATAATAAAGCAGATGTAATTGGTAACATATTGTGGAGCTAGCCGAGGTGTAATTTATAGCTTTATGGCTTTCATTTCGTGGTGTGCTTGAGCAATATCTCTTCATATAAAATAAAAAGGGGGAAAAAGGATTGACGCAGAAGGAGAGAGGTTCTTCTCACATGCTCCCCTGGAAATAACCCCAGAAGACTCAGTCTCCCCCAAATTAAAGTCTTAGATGCGGAGCACAGCAGCTGCAACTTTCTCAGTGCTGCTGTGAAAACCAGGATAATCACCACCATTAAGAGCCAGACTTTCAACTGGTGCAAACTGGCAGAGCTCCAGTCGATATCAGCTGACGCTAAAAACAAGGTCAGCAGTCACTCAACATAGTCAACGTCAGATGGC
The DNA here is from genome assembly GCF_011077185.1 of Oxyura jamaicensis. Taxonomy (NCBI): domain Eukaryota; kingdom Metazoa; phylum Chordata; class Aves; order Anseriformes; family Anatidae; genus Oxyura; species Oxyura jamaicensis. The sequence continues at coordinate 58,544,231 of NC_048893.1, read as the reverse complement.
TGCCTGTGCCCCTCGGTGAAACGAGTTGTTGTTAGGGCTTGGTTTCCACATCAACAAGCCCCTTGCTGTCCCTGCAATGCTGTTCGCACAGGAACAGGGCACCCTGTTACCCCAAAAACAGGGGAGTAGAGGAAGTAGGGCTGTCCGGTGGCTCACGGGAGGACTTTGGACTCCACTGCTGCCACCGCCACCCGTCTCAGAGGCTGTACTTTATTGTAAGATATATTTTTTTTTTCCCTGTATGAAATCTTCTTCCTTCCATCCAAAATTATTTTTTCACATCTGAGGTTTTAGGGTCGCATGTCACAGAATAGCTCGGCTAGCACTTCAGCATGGTCCGATACCAAGAAATTACAGTCTGACTGACAGCTTGGTGATGGGAAAGGAAGGCTTCCGCAGCGAAGTCATTTTTATTGCAAATTTGCCTGTGCAGCTAATGTGAGAAAAACACAACCTCAAATTTCCTGAGGACATTTTCAATTCGTGCTGGTGGCATATTCTTTTTTTTTTAAAAAAAAGATCTTTACTCCACAGCAATGGTAGAAATAGTAGTACACGTGCACAGGAGTTGGAGGGCTTGCTACAGGGATCAAATTCCACCTTGCAGCCTGCAATACGATTTACACCTTCAGCCTTTTGATTACTGGTGACGATGCCAGATCGCTGTGGCACAGCGATCCACACCAGCCCAGCCCCGTGGCTGCGAAGCCCTCGAGCATGCCCCAGAGCCAGCCTCTGGGGAAGGAGCATCCTCCTCCTAGGCTTTGGAGAGCACGGGGCTCATTTTGATATCGCCCCCACGCACGCCTGGCGACTCTCTGGGCTGGGAGCTGAATCAAGGCTGGGCGCGATGCATTAAATAAAATTGATAGTTCCTTTCTTTAATAATGAGTTTTAGTGTGGCCATTTAAAGCTATCACACAACTGATAGTAACTGGATTTAATGGGGCCTTCCCTGCCCTTGACATGACTTAGGTAACTCCCTGCAGCATCCACGTGAGCTGAAGTATGTAGTGTGCAGAAAGGGGACAATATTAATTTGAATGACTTTTATTAAAAGACCCGACTTTTTTTTCCTTTCCAAAGAACTCCTCCCACGTCGGCTTTCACTTAATAATAATTTAGCAGGTGCTATTTACAATTCAGATGGCCCTCTTCTGCATGCGTGCACAAATCAGGCCGCCGCCTCACCACAACTTCCAACAGGTTTCGGGGAAGCGAATGAGGTAAAGTTCCCTATCCACCCACCTCAGCCCAGAGGGCGAAAAATACACTTTGGGGACTAAAGACGGAACAGTTTGAAAGTCACTGATGTTTTCTTCTGTTTCATTCACGGCACTTAGTGCTGATTTATAAACGTGGCCTTTGCAGTGGCAGGAGACCAAGCCCCTGCCCTGTATTAAGTAGGCAGTAAGACCTTCCGCAGTACCTGCAGAGCTGCCAGCGCGCTGTAACCAGAGGCTGCTTGCTGACTGCTGGGAGAACGACAGAGCCTGCTTGAAAAATACTGTAGAAAGCGCACGGCATGTGTTCAGCATATAAATGATGCGCACAAGACACTCCTGAAATAAATATCTTCCACTTCTCCCCAGAGAGGCACAGGCCTGAAAACTCATATACACGCCCGGGTTAAGAAGGCAATGAACAGGGGATCTGCCAGGTATGTCTAATGTATTGCACTTTCAAAATAGCCGTGTCTAAAGCAGAGCACTCTTTGTCAAGGTGGCCTCTGTGAGGCCTCTTTTGAGGCATTGTCCCTGGTACCACACGCTTCTGGAACCTCCTTAAAACTGACGTCCCTGGAGGCTACACAAATTCCTTCCCCTGTGCTACCAAGTGTCTGGAGACAACCTCAAAGAAGAGTTCAGACCTCAACAGCCTCGGCTCCTTCCTGTCCTTGGTGAGCAGAAGATGTCAAGACGGCCTCCGTTCCCCATGAAAATCCCTCTGCCTTCCTGCTCTGCTTTTCCTGTCCTGCTACTAAAACTGTCTCGTCCTAATTAGTAGTTTCTTAAATACTTCAGCAGAGCATGGCGGCTCTCAGGGAAATGACAGAGCCTGCCGCCTGCACTGCTGCAGACCTGGCTTCATGCAGCTCCGAGCTGCCTTCCTGGATCCACGTCCCACAGCCAGGAGAAGAACACTTCCCAACACACAGCAAGACGGCCGGGAACCTCTGACCGCTGCCATCTGCACAACCCTCGTCCCCCAGCCACCTCAGCTGCCCTCCTACAGAGGTTGTGAGGTGGGCGAGCCGTCCACCCGGAGGCTGGTCCCTGCCACCCCAGGTGAGAGCCATGGTGAGCAGCCCCAGGGGAGCTGGGTGAGTCGGAGCCACCACACATCCCACACAGAGGGACGAGGCGGCAGGCCCCGCGCTGCTGATGGCAACCCAGAGGCTGCGCCAGCCCTGTCCACCCACAGCCACCACATCTGGTGGGTCGCTAGACGGTGCCATGCGAGCTGGCTTCAGACTGTGGGCAACTGCTTAAATAAGCCTGCTATACATCTGAAGCACCATACTCCAGGGAATTAGCGAACAGAAACCACTGCCAGCCACAGCCCTCCCTCTGAACCATCTGTGCCGTCTTTTATTTTGTCTCTGTAGACCAAAGTCAAGTCCCTGCAACACGAAGCCTTTCCTTCAGAACTCAGTGACCACAATCCCACTTCTCACCACTACAAAACTCCACTCTCCTGTATCCACTCTAAGCCACAAGACCCTGCTATTAGACATCTTCTTTTATCTAGAAACATCACGATTCCTATTAATCTTTTTCATGTGGGTTCAGGTGCCCACGAACTTGAGTAACAAGTTGTGGGCTCTTTGACATGTTTCTGGTTTTAGGCACACGAAGTAGAATCTCTGAGACAAACATATACACTATATTTAAGTCCTTAATTACACCTCAGTGAAGGATTCTTTCAGGGTCACCTCCATCTCCCACTTTAATGAATTGCAGTAATGACAAGAGATATTACAGATTTCCTCCGTAAATCCTGCGGCTAGTTTATGTTTCACATTACACTTCATTAATGATGCAACACCTGAGAACGCAGGTTAAAATATTCCTCACCAGAGGCTCGACAGCCTCATTATTTCCCTGCAGATGCTGCAGCCACCAGACCGGACACCGACTTTAGGCCTCAGTGTGAGAAGGGCCAGCAGTCATGCTGCCCTGAGCTGGCGGGGGCTGAGACATCGGATACCCTCCTGGAGGAGAACCCAGCACAATGTGAACAGTGGAAAACTTTCTCTCCAGGACCTAAGCATGGGGATGGAAATGAGGGAAGCATGTGAATACGTTTGTTTTGGCAAAGCAGAGCTAGACACAAGTAAATAAACTCCCTTCAGCATACCTGTCAAAAGGGACAGAATACTGTCACCTCTATGGGTATCATGCAATAACACTGCAAAAGCTCTGCCAGGACATCTGCGGACATAATGTAAGAGAGCTGGGAGTCTGCAGTGCCCAAGGCAGGTCCCAGCAGCTCGAGAAGGCAGATGAATAGCCCTGCCTTGCAAACCTCACTGAGCAACAGCCCTCCTGAGCCAGGGAGAGAAGTCTCCAGCTCCTGTGAGGACTGCTGAAGTTCCAGCAGCAAAATGAGGTGACAAGCGATAAGGACAGAGGCGACAGCAGCACCTGCAAGCCTTCAAGATGTGCCTAAGTGTGAAGAAACTTATGCACGATCTCAATGCAAAGACATTTTAGGAAAGTAGGTGTCAATGTAGTCAGGAACAAGTTTTACAAATAACCACTCAGTACTCCCAAGAGAAGCAAGCCTCCTCTGGAGACAGAGGGGGGATGAGAAAGAAAGAACAATGCCGTGCCGGGCAGGCGGGATTGACAGCAGCCCTGCTTTGAAGCTCTATCTTCTATGGCACTGATGAGCGTCTAATAACACTCTGCCAAAGAAGTCCCTCTTCCAGCTTCTCCCCGACAGCAAAGCAGAGGAGAGGCTGGTGCCCATCTGGGGGCTGCGGGCAGGGTGCTGGGAGAGTCATCAGCCCGGCTGCTGGAGGAGCAGATGATCATGGTGACACTGCAGCGCCGCGCCAAATGAGGCAAGGCACACGTCTATAATGCCATGCTTCAGCCAGATCCTCAAGTGCTGTGGACAGCCAGAGGAGATGGGAAAGAATGCTACCAAGAAGTGCTCTGTGGCTGCCCCACCATGAAACCAAAATGGTGCCAGATGAACCTACAAGTGGTGATTTGCATCCACGTGCCAGGTAGGACTGTTTGGCAACAGCACACGCATTCTGGCCAGCCTCCTTCCTCCCATCATATGTCCTGCATGGAGGGTGAGAGGAACACACGGTAACCACAGCATTTCTACAGAACCTGAAGCTTCCTTTGGAGATCTGTACAAGATAGACCGAGCAGTAAATATGACTCTGGCCAGGGCTTGCCCTGTACTGCAGCTTAGCACGTGTGTGGGTCCATTTGTCCAACCTCCCAACAGATCTGTAACACGAGAGTGGGCTCCCACCAGCTCCGTCTCTGATTACTACTTGCTGACAGAGTTGCATCCTGGAAGCAGAACTGAAAATAAGAAGGCTCTCTCTCAGTGTGACTCTGCTTTCCAGGCAGCATGGGTCACGTCACTCAGCTGGGTCACTTCAGTTTCCTTCTTCCAAACAGCGGGGACAACAGTATCCCCATACTATCAGGGAAAGAGAGGATTTGCTTCATTTCCAACCCCATATCCCACAGACTTCACTAGCTGCCCTATCTGGCTGTCAGTGATATTAGCTCCCAGAAAAGGGTTCCAGGGGCTCTGGAAAAGAGACCAAAATGAATCAGCATTTGCCCCTGCTGCCCTGCCTGTGCCCCCATCACCCACACAACGCTTGCACACTCGTGGAAAGGATGTTTGGGCTTTTTCCACCACTGCTGCCTCTCCACCTGGATGCCTTCCCACCTGTAAATATTAGCTTTGTAATGTCAGTGACTCCAACTCGCCCGCAAGTGCAGTGAAACCACAGGGAATGGCTGGCACCTCGCATACTTCAGTCGTCAGAAGCAACCCTACCTGTGAAGGCAGGACATGGGCAAGGCTTGCTGGAGTCTCAGGCTGAGCCTCTCACTCCCACAGGATTTTTTCATAAGTGTTTCATTTGCAAAGAGGCAATTGCATGACATTCAGCGCTTGCTTTGTTTACGAAATCTGAAACTCAGATCAAGCACTAGCTGGGCTGAAAAGGTCAGCTTGCCTGTTCGCAAAGTCCCTCCCTTCATTTCATTTCCGTCAGGATACGGACCTGTTGGAGAGAAACAAGCCTCTGGTGAGGTTTGGATGAACACAGGAGCTGAGCTGCAAAGGAAGATGAAGATGTGAGGAGAAAGGTGGGGAAGCTGGGCACGGAGCTCTGCCGGATCAGGAAATTGAGATAGACTGATTTGGTGACCTCCTGACTATCCCAAAGCCAGGGTTAACTACATCACCTCGCTTCTGCAGCAACATCTCCCTTTCAAATAAGAATGATCAAAGACACGATTTACAGCACCCTATATCAAGAGCTATGGGGTGTTTCAATTTTTTTTTAAAAAAAGGCTACTTCAGGTAGATTGTTTGACCTGCACTTTAAGTAGTTAAAACAATTCTGTAAATAACCTGTCTTCCACAGGCACAGAAACACACCTACACAGAGAAAAGCCCTTCAGTTGTGGAAGGAAAACACATCTTGAGCATGTGTTTTTTCACCCTGCCTTCTAGACTTTAGCCTTCCCATTCCTCAGGGCCGAGAAAAGTTCCAGAAGTGAAAATGGTGAGCAAACAGTCACAATTTTTACTGTTATCCACAGCTCTTGATTTGTATTCTGAAGTGAGTATAAAACCGAACATGTATGAATGGGAAGGGCTGGGGCCTCCAGCACATCTCAGAACTAGGATGGGCAGAGGTACACGATGGGATGGGGAGGCACTGGGTTTAGGGTTTGGATGTGGATGCATTCCTCCTCAAAAACCCCAATTCAGTCATCTCTCTATTTCACAGGCATTATCTGAAAAGAGTGGCCCTGCAGGAAAGTGCCACATAACAAGTCTGTCTTGATCCCTTCTTCTTTGAGAATGTCAAGTAGTTTGTAGCGAACCAAAGTGACAGCGAGCTGCAGTGCTCCCCAGGAGATCACCCAGTGCTATCACGAGTATCCTTGGGAACCCTTTAATGTGATCATCCAGAAATCCCATTTTTTTTTTTTTTTTAATCTGAGGTTGCATTCATCTTGGTCACACAAAACACATGACCACACTCAGACACACATGCACATGCTTGTACTTGCATAGCCACGTAACAAGCCATGTAGGCAACAAATCTCTCTTCCAAAAGAAACGAGTGAAGCTATTCAGGTACCCCAAGCAATCCTGCAGAAGTGCTTCTGGACACTGCTCTGCTCCACTCTGCCGGCTTGTTGTGGGCGATGGGGTCTGGCAGCACCTGCCTGGTCTCCCACTGTCTTCACAACAACTTTCTTTTTAAGCAAGGTCCCACAGGACAGAGGCCAGTTCAGTGTGCAGAAAAGAAGCCTGGTTAGCCAAGGATGGGAAGCCTAGGCGATGCTCGAAGCTCTTGTTAACACAGAAAGCAAACCTAGTTTAGGCATGGGGATAAACTACATGAAAGATTTCAGAGCCTTGAAGAGTAAACATCCAAGAGCTCAGGAAAGGATATCTGACTTGAGAAGGAGGGATATAAGGCCCTTGTGTGTGATGAAGAAGCTGAGGGATACCAGTAACTGCCTACTCCTCCTCAAAGCTCTAAAAAAGAAGAAATCAGAGGAAGTCATTAAGAGAAAAAAAAAAAACTATAAAAAACCTCCACGTGTACCGGCAGAACTCCCTATCTACCATCAGTCTCTCCCCCAGGTTTCTCTTTTGTGTAGGATATGATTATTTATTGACATATTTACTTACTTGGCTCTACACTGCTTAATGCCATGGCTTCAAGGCTTCTTGCACTAGCAAGACTAAAGAATGACAGAAGAGTAACAAAGCTAAACCTGAAGATCCAGCACAATACATACCAAATGCCTTCTGTGGTGCATGCTACCACTGTGATGAGCTAGAAAGGGGGGCTGAGCTTCAAAAGCAGGGCCCTCAGCTGAGATGGCCCCGCCATCAGACCAGCTGTACATGCTCGTCTTCAGCCAAGAAAGCACAAGCATGTGACAGATTTGGTGGGGTGTAGAGAGAAAGATAACCCTTGGTTCAACTTTGCTCCAGTCTGCTTGTGCTTTAGAGATAACAGACAGTGCCCTGAATGGTACCCTGCAGAGACAAAGGCACCTGAGTACACCTCAAGCCATGTACGACTGCCTCCTTTTGTCACTGCCAGTAACGTCGCTGTGGCACTCATGGGCACAGCACCGTAGCTGAAGCCAAACCTACCAAATCAAAAATCCGTATTAGAAAGGATAGTTAGCTACAGACAACAGGCTAGCCAAATAAAGGTGCTGTCAGGCCTCCTTCTCATCCAAGGTCCTACATTTGTGACCTGATGTGTCATTATACACTTTTAACAGGCTGCAGTCTCTTACCTAATCTCTTCCATAAGCATCTTCTTGGCACTAATACAGCTGTTTTGCAGCCATGTACTTTAAACCCACAACACACAGCTCTTTTCTTTCCATACAGCAAAGAAGTTAGAGAATTCAGGCTATATGATACACTGGGACAAGTTCAGCATCCTCAATGCACCAGTGACAGCACAGCCAAGCTATCCACAGTCTCACCTACTGTTTTTGACCAATGATGAAAACAAAGTCAGGCCAAAAGGAGTCAAGGGGAAAGAAGAGATTCTGGGAAAGTAAGCTCTGTATGGTTTCTCACAAGAAGAAAATACACTTCTGTTTCCACAGGATCCAGAAAAACAAATCAGTAACATCTTGTAGTCAATCAAAAGAGCTTTTGATAGCTCTATGAGAACCTTGGACACCTTATGTCTAACATAAGAATGCCTGGAGAGAAAAGCTGCCTGAGGTGGGCCTATGGTTGCTATAGCGATTATGAGAATCCCAGTAAATGATGAGAGGGGGAAACTGCCAAAAAAATAAACCCCAAAACAGCTAAAGGAATTTAGTACCAAAAGCCCTGTGAGCATTCGTGAGGCCTTCTGCACTCAAAACTCAGGGAGAGCTTTCAAAAACTTTCCCAAAACAAATATCCCTGTGGATGAAGAGGCTGGAAACTAGACTCAGCAGAAGTACAGTAACTGGGGAAAGAATTTCAGTGGGAAGTGGGCCAGTTTACACCCCATATAAACACCCTATTAATTCAAAGTTTGCAGCACTCCTTTGTGGACATAGTCCCCGGGTTTGGTCATCATTCGTATCTGAAAATAGCCACGCTTCCCTCTTTAGTCCTTCCTGGACTCATGGGAGATTGAAGTGAGTCACCAGAGGACCAGCTGAGTCATCCAGCCAAAGCTTGGGAAGAGATGCAAAATTGGTCATCACATCCATGATTAAAACGTGGATGACGGCAGCTGTCCTAGCAACCAGCCATGCATGAAGCAGCGCGGGCTGGAGACCACTACCAGATGTTACTTGAAGCCAGACAGAAAGAGGCCTTAAATGAAACTAGTACAAGGCCAAACAAGCACTGACCACTAGATCTGCACCTGACACAAAGCCCTTCTCCCCCGTTTCCCCACCTTGGCCATGTTAGGAAAAAGGAGGTTCCTTCTCTCTGAAATGCCCTCCTCCATCTTCCTGATCACCGGTAATTTCGAGCTGCTTTTCCAACTTCTACAAACCAAATCACAATTTGTTCCATTTCCTTAGTGTATCATCAAACCTTAACAAAACCCGTTTCAATATACAACCTACCTGAGGGCCAAACAACTATGACCTTTCAAGAACACAGCTCTGTATTTCATTTCAATGTCTATTGTTTTCAGAACAAAAGGGAGCGGGGCAATTGCTTTTGAGCACAGAAAATGTATTTACCTAACAGGCTTTTTTATGTCGATTATGAAAGTTTTGTGAGCAAGTTAGTTCGGTGTTCAGGACAGTGGGAACCTGCTAGGCCTGGCCTGGGTCAGGCAGGCTGTGAGCAAATGCAATGCAAGCCTCGGCCTGGACGATGCAGCACAACCTCGCATTTCGGCACCCAGCACACGGTGCTGATCCTGACCTCCTGCCTAGCCCGGCCGAATGTGGTATCACACTGGGCACACACACACCACCAGGCACGTCTCTGGCTCACCGGGATGGGTGAGAAGCACAGGGTGTGACCTCAGTCCTACAAAAGTCAGTCACGCGCATGAAGTTTAAAATGGACACGTTCGTACCAGTGCCTACAAAATCAGCGCCCTGCGAGACGGAGTTCATCTCAATCTCTGTTCACATTTATGGTATTCTGGCAAAAGTAGAAAAAAATAGATGCAGCTGAGTGACAAAAAATCACTGGGGGCTACGGAAAGGCCTAATATTAACTATTATGGAAATATTTACTTCACAGAGGAGACAAATAAAAGGGAGAAGATGTAGCTCCACAGCAAAATGAATAATAGGTAGATCTCCAGGGAACATCTGTTCTCCCCGTGTTGTCATGGAAGAATAACATTGACTTGAAAGGACTGGAGCACATTTCACAGCTGCTCAGGGAAACCCGTCTCGTACGGCTCACCATCGCCCTCTGAAACGCACTGCCACAAGCTGCCAGAGCCAGCGACCTGTGGGACTCCAAAGCAGTTATGTGCCCCCCCTAGAAAACCTACTCTCAGCTGCCCCCAGCAGTGGCAGTACATGGCACCAAGGGATGAGAGGTGAGATGGCACAGGACAGGTTTCCAGAGAACTGCTCCGTGTTTCCCAACTACTGATGCCACTCTTGGTTTTTTTCTCAATCCTTCCCTCCAGCCTGTTCCTGGGTTTCAGCCTGGCCGCCATGCATCTGTGCCTCTGCTCCCTCCTTTCTCACCTTCTCTCCTTTTTCCTGGACCAAAAAAGAAAGAAAAGGGAAGGAGAGCCAAGAGGTTTGTATGGGCACCCACGAGCAAAGGCCCAACCAGCCAGTGTAACGCTGGAGCCTTAGGGAAGACAGGTGTCAAACAGAAGCAGGTGTGATGGACATGGTCTTTTAAAGACTCAGCAGTAGAGACTCTGAGCTGTTAAAATGAAATGATAACACAGCCCATGCTCTGAAGGGACAGAAAATAAATATGAAATTGGATCCTGTCAGCACTGCTAGATCCCCAAGCTGACCCTCAAGCTCCTTGCTCTGCCTGCTCCAAAGAACAGGCTATTCCTGGCGGAGTTTTAAAAAATAAAGTCCAGGCAAGTGTTCTGATGTCCCCTCCACTTCCCAAAGCCGACACGAGCTCCTGCACCCAGAGCCCTCCGGGTCCTGGCACAAGGGGCTGCACTTGTACCAGCCGCGAGCGGTGCAGCAAAGGGAGCGTGTGGCTCGGCACATGCAAGCTACAGAAAACTTGTCAGACTCTGCAACACATGAATCATATGGATTGCCACAACAGCAACAGAGTGTGTGCAGCCTTGCAAAACAAACAAATAAACAAAAGAATCCAAAGACATCCCAAAACACAGATTTAAGGAAATGGGCACTCTCCCGAGGCTGCCAGTATAGTCATGCCACAGGGCTTGCCTGAAAAATATAGATACCTTCCTGGCTTGTGACACTTTAGAAATGTTTCTGCATGGGGAAAAGCAAGAGTAACACTCAGGCTCTTCCCACTGGGCACCTGGAACCTGACCAGGTAGGCACCTGGGTTTCCTGGGATGCTGGAAGTGGGTAAATACTTGCAGTAAAAGCTGCTCATTAGTCACTGGGGGCTGTGGCTGCAGAGGCTGCTCACGATCTTTTGGAAAACACACCTCCAAGTGCACTTAGCCAGCTGGTTGTAGGTGCTGGCTGCCTTACACCACTCCTGCAGCCTGTGTTTGGATGTAGGCAGGAAAGCTATGCTGGAGAAACGGCAACAACTCTTCTGCTCATGGAAGTCCTCTTCCTCCTGAAGCCCTTGGTGCAGCCATGAGACATACCTCTCCTTATAACCAGCGACTGCAAGACTGTGACCCAAGAAATTAATTAGGCTGGCAAAAGTAAACGTTCAAGGCCAGTTTGTTTGTTTTCTTTTCTGGAGGACCCAAGCCAACAACTCCAGCTTTTCCAGGTCAAGCCAGTGTCTGCATTAGAAAATATTCAATAAATTCTTTATTTAACTGTTCCCCTAGGGCAGCCGGCTAGACCCTCATGCTCCAGGCACGTGGGTCTGTGTCTGAGTTTAAGCACATGAATTCTTAACTGACTTCAGCAGGATAACTCACACATTTAAAGCTAACCACATGTGTAAGCGTTTGCAGGATCAGTGCATTAGTCATCTTCCCTTGTTTTCTGCAAGGGGTTTTGTGTAGAAAAAGCAGAAAAAAAGCAAAAACCCCCACAAAACTTGCAGATACAGTTTAGGTACCCGAGTCATACTTGAAGCTAAATTAAATCCCTCTCTCCCACTCTCCTTTTTTTAAACTAAGTCATTTTCTACCAGTTAAGTATTTGGTCTGCTGAAGCATTTCACTGTCTTAAAAAGAAATCCTGGGGAAGGTTTGGTCTAGAGAACCGATGCCGACTCTCTAAGTTACACACCTGCAGAAGACCAGCACAAGCATTCAGCAGGTGTCCTCGTCCCACAACATCTTGTGGATTTTCCCTTTCTTTTGTTCCCCATAACCAGTGCCGTGCACATTCAAACAGGCTCCCTGGTCTGGCAGAGCTCATCTGCTCCTGCTGCGCATTCTCCACCTGGAGTGAAGAATCCTCTTTGTGAATAGCGCTGTCACTGTGGCCAACGGTGAGGTCACAGACCGAGTATTGTGACTTCAGCTGGGAAAAGAAGCAGCAGGAACAGATGAACTCTAAAAACAAAGATATTGTTTTGATGTAAACAGCCTTCACAGAAAAAAAAAATGGTAGTAATAAATATATAATAGTTTTTTCTAGGCAGACCTCTCAAAGTCCCAACAAGGTACTGAAAGGTTTTTCATTTTATTTCTATTTTGCTAAAAAATGCAGCTCTATTAGCTTTTGAAATAAACACCTTCTATTTATTTTTTATTTTTTTAATTTTAGTAACTTCATGTCTCATCATTGTCCCAGAATAAGCAAACACCATTGCTATGTAAAGAAACAAGTCTCAGGAAATAATGTATTGCGTGTTTCCAAAACGCTCCATAAATCCACAGGCAGCTTGCAAATACTGCCTGGACTCCTGTGTGAGGTTTGTTGTTTTTCATAGAAGTCACGTATTAATGCCTTTTGAAAAAGACCTTAGCCCCATTCAATCACAACCCTTCCACCTTCACACTGAAAACCAGAGGTTATAATTACACCCAGGAGCAGGAATAAATTAAAACAAGTGCTGGCGCCACCTTGTACTTTTTTTTTCTGAAAGCAAGGTGATCCCTTCTACCACGTCGAATGTGCTCTGGCCCAGCTCAGAACACAGGCTGGTGCGAAGGGGCAAAGAGCAGGTTTTCATGACACTTTTTCAGAGGTCAGAAACAGAAAAATGCACTCCATGACCTAGCACGTATCAGAGGGGAACAATACCTTCGCCACCTTTCCTTCTGCCACCCAGGACCTCTAAGCTCTGGTGCTCTGCAAGCTCTGCAGCAGGGAGGTAGGGCATACACACGTCATATGGGCTAGACATCTTCCACCCCTTAGAAATGGGTATTTGGGGAGCAGCAAATCGTGACAAAGTCAACACCCTGCAGTTAGGTTGTGGAGTACAGGAGGTGAGGACAACAGACAGATGAAATGCAGTGGACTCCCGAAGGGCTATGTTCAAGTACTCAGACTCTTCGTGCAGGTACACGCTACATGAAGCAACACCATGGGACCATGATCCCCTTGTTCCTCGTTCACGGGGTCCTCAGGTTGAGCAGGATCACCTGCTCCACCCCGACTTCATTGGCACGGTTTCAAAAGAGCTGAGTAGGGCTGAGAGATCTCAGCCAGATCTCTTCTGCCATCAAAAAGTTTGGGGTGAAAAGGTGTCCTGTGAAAGAGCAACAGCAGACCTGCTGACACGAGCACTACAATAACAGAAATCCAGTTTCAAATAAATCAGTGTTCCTTCTGCAGTACTGGGCTGTGCTACCAGCAGTTGCACAGTGGTCAGAAGGCTACATTCACACTGCTCCCCAGCTCCATACTCACTACCAGTACACATGCCCATGGGATGTGCCTGAAATGCTAAGGAGCCCTCAGGTGCCCAGGGAAAACAGAGCGCTGGACACCTTATTCCATGAGCAACAACAGGCCCACCACTCACTTTTAAATTATATTAAGTCATTTTTAAAGTTACACACTTAAGAGATGTGAGTTCAAATGCGTGCCTCCTGCTGGATGAGTCAGTAGCAGGGAATGTGAAAGGCATTTGCTATTAAAAAAAATAATAGTGCAAGATAGAGAAATAGAAAGAGAAACTATGATTGCTTTAAAAAAATGCCTAGTGCTTGAAGAACTGTAACAACCAGCCATTGCTGGCAGACCAACCCTTAACAAGCCTTTGTGAGAGCTCACGGATAGAAGGGGAACATTGGCAGGACCTCAGTTATCAGCTTCTCGGGGGATACCACAAATAATAAGCAGTTCCCTCCCCAGAGTACCCTTTTGGCATCCTATCTTTACAAAAACAACACTTAAATATTCTTTCTAAAATATAAACGTGCCACGTGTAGTCAAAATTAAAAAGAAATACATGGCATTTTTAAAAGAAACTCCATGGGGAAAAGCAACAGTGGAATAACCAAACATCAATTATGGAAGCCACATGAAGAAGAGGCTCTTGTGCAAAGGTTTTAGGGTTTAGGGATTTGAAGAAAATGTACATTCTGGTTTGACTCATATGGTAGGCAGAGAACAAACAAGTTTCCCCAACTTGTGCAGCTCAGTGATTTGCTCCTGTGCTGAACAGTAACCCTTTAAAGTCAGAGTACCTACACAACTCTTGTCACATCCAGCTCCTGGGTCACGGCAATCTTTGCTCTCTGCTCCCACCTGCTCCACAGCATCAAAATGAGCAGCTCCCTCCCACCCTGTGCAGAAGCAGCAGCAAATACCACTGTGGCATGGGCAGACTCCTGCCGCAGCGTGCATCCCAGCCTCCCAGTAGCTTGGTCATCTGTAGCATGATCATGATTTGAACTTAAAACCCCTCACCCAGAGCATCTTCCTCCCCTGCAATTGCCCACACATGACTCTGAACTCGTAACAGGCTGTGGGCAGCACTACTTCATTCCACCTGAGAAAATACATATGGGTGGAAAAGCAAAATGTAAGAAAACGAGCAAAAGCAGAGAGATTTGGGGATGATTCTGCCTATGAGTCAGGGCAGGGTCATTTTCCCAAGTGTAAGAATGCCAGTCTCATGTGTGTATGAGAATTTCCCCAGGGCAGGACCTGGAAGAGGGAAAAACCAGAACTGTGAATACCCAGGGTAAAACAAGGAAGCGCCTTCCCACAAGACCCACAGCAAAATGCAACAGGATGATCTTGTCCTAATTTAAAACAACTTTCAAGTCTGTTGGTTTGTGGCATTACTGTTTAATGGTACGCAGAGTTACTGTAGCAAAACAGCATAAACTGAGTAGTTGTCATACAGGAAAAAAAAAAAGACATCTTGGTCTGTTTGGTTTTGTACTACTCTCTACCTTGCGGGTCACACATGCTCCAATACGCAATGTCTGGACAGAAGACTTCGCCAAGAATATTCTTCACTGATGATCGATGGCACATGATGTTTCTCTGCCTTTTCTTCCAAAAGCAACAGCTGCTTATTATTCCTCATGCCCACTCCATGTGACAGACAATCACACAGAGAACAAAACAGGTGAAAGCAAGATTATTTAAAGCTGCAAATCAAGTATGCAAGGCTTAGGAAACTTCATGTTTACGACTGCCCATGCAATCTTCCTTCACCCCCTTTTGCCTGGCTATGGTGCTAGAGCTGTTAATTGCATAATAACAGGCTATTTTTCTACAGGACCTTGGCCTCAGCCAGTACATGGGATACACTGTGCTCGTTTCGTGAGCAACTATTCAGTATTTCATCCTCTCCACACTGGTCGAGGTGTGACCCCAAGCCTTGTTTATTAGGTACCCGTCAAACCGTTCAGCAGACGGAATTAGTAATTTACTCATGGGCTTTCCTACCATATGCATCATTAGAGTAACTGAATGTTTCCCAAACATAAAGGAATGTATTTTCACAATTGCCCTCATAAAGTAAGACTGCATTATCCATATGGCATGGGCAGGGAATTGAGGCACTGAGAGATTAACATGAAAAGCTTCCACTAATTTTAACTGCCTAATTGAAACTCTTAGGTCCCAATTCTTCAGAGATTTGTTTTGTCTGCTGAGAATGTGACAACAACAATTTTTTGTAAAGCTTAAAACTTGGCCAAGTTTGGGCTGATGCTCTTGAAGACAGCAGAAGGGGTGCATCTCACATATATACTATGTGAATTTCCTTGGGGCTGTTAAGGTGGGGGGTTGTTTTCTCATTTATTTGTACATTTTTATTTTTAATGCTCAGCAAAAACTTCAGTAGAAGTAGCAGAGACCTGTTTTCTAACTATTCAGTCAGAGGTAGGTAGCTAGCATGGAAACTTTTAGCCTGGAGAATTTAAGTTTGGAAAAGTGGTGAACAATCCAAAAGAGGGTTTTATACCACCGCCATAACATGTACTTTTCTTTCTCAAGGATATCTTATCCAGCTGCTGAAGAAACCACACGGGGCAGATACTACACTAACAAAACCAAGTCCAACTTAAATGCAAGCTAACTATTCTGGTTCTGTTCAGATAAACAAGATTCATTTATTTTTTAATCTTAATGCACAATAAAGTCCTGCTACTCAATTCCAAACAGCAACTTTTGCTTAGAGCATAAGCCCCAACTTTCCTCCTGTTCTCCCTGTAAGAGGAAGGAAGCTGAGTATCAGGCATTGTAGGCAGCAGTGGTCATAAGCTGGATAAAGGACAGACAGACAAACTACTCAGAGGGAGGGACACTGACATTGCTACCAACCAATCCTTTCCCATTATTTAAAAGGAGATTTAGAAAATCCTAAAGAAAGAACCATCTGAAAATTTCAGGCAGAGATTCATCTGTGTTAATAGCAGGAAAGAAAGACAGACACAAAGACAAAGGGGAAAAAAATCAATCAATACATGGTGCCAGCCTTCTTCAGAGCAGTAAATTATTTTTAGAGAGACTTTTTGTAGAAGTGTTAGATCGAGCCTTGAAACTGTCCACTGACTTGGGTGGCAACAGAGTGAGACTGCATGCGATCTGGCAGGAGAACTGGTTGCTCCATCACCTTGTGAGCGTGCAAGGACAGCCCTGGGATAATTCTGATGATTCCTCTCTGCCACCCAAGCTGTATTCCTGGTGAATGATGTTATAAGCTGTCCCTCCCCCTCGACACATAGCACACGCACACAGGGATGAACACAGACCCAGTTTCTCTGTCCTGCACTGAAACTCTTGCCATATATTCCTGCTTTCCAGCTAGTAATGTCTCCTGACTGCACTAACATCGACTAATTTAGTATTTTTAATTACAGAGGGATTTACAGCACTGCACTACAGTGCTCTCCTTTATTATACCCCCTGTTTCTACTGGATCTAGGTACACTCTACATACAAAGTTGCACATTAGACAAATTACACTGCACATTAAGTAAATCTCTCTCTGGAAACAGGATTAGATGAAGAGGCAAATCTTCCTCATTCCTAGTGCATAAATTAATATCTCTGAAATCAGTATCAAGAAAGAGTTCCGCACCAATTTATGAAAAGCAAAAGACTGTTTAAACTTTCTCCACGATGAATCAAGTTTATGTAGGAGATGCATTCTTTTTCTCCTACTTTGCTTAATAAATAAAACAGCTGGTCTGAGGAATCAGGTCAATCAGTGTCTGGAAAAAGCCCCATTAAAGCTGCTATATAACCTAGTTTCTCAGGCTGTACGAGGCATTCTAATATTGGAGAGGCAGGAGTCCATGAAGAGATAGCCCTTATGCCTCTGCTTCTGGCCCTTCAGGATTATGCAGTATATTTACCACAAAATATAGCGGTAATTGAGGTGTCTTGTGAAAAGATAAGGAGCTGGGCTCTGAAGGAGCACAACATAAACAACCTGATGCATCCAGACCTATACATTAAATATAGATTTGGAGTGAGCCATGGCTTGTGAGCGATTCCCACAGTGCTCTCCCATCACCACCATCACCTTCCCTAGGAGGGCAGCAGGCCTTCATGCCTTCATGGCCAACAGGCCAAACACCTACAGCAGGTCTCTCTTTTAACCACAGGAGAGAAAAGATGGCAGCAAGGAGAACCGTCCACTGCGTATACTGCAAGCACCCTCCTTGAATAGCCCTGGTTGCTTTGGAAAATGTACCCTTTCCCTTCCTCCACAGCTTTGAAAATGCTCTCCAAAAAGTATCACAGTCCACATCCTATAGAGACAAAGATGGAACCAAGAAGAAAGTAAAGCGACTTGCCCAAGCTTACACAGCAAGGCAGCAGAACAATTGGGAAATGAAACCTCCTGACCCACAACCCGAGTTTTTAGCCTCTTAAATAAGGACTCTCTTTCCTCATTAAAAAACTAAGAATGGGAAGAGAAAGAGGAATGTTCTGCAGATACAATGAACTTGGCCCTTAGAGGGCTAATGACCTGAAATACTTTTTTTTCCTTCTCACCTCCATTTCCCCTGGTAAAGTTACTGTAACTTCAAGGACTATCACTCTTTACTGGTCTGTTTTCACTTAATGTGTCAGCTTGACATCATTTTCCCAGCCTTCTGCAGCCAGAGACTGCTCTTCCCAGGGAAGAAGTTACCTCCTCTCTTCCAGCCTATCTGGATGTCCTCTCAACACCCTGGACGGAGACCACTCCGCTTTCAGTATCACACCGAGGGGCACCAAAGCCTCATCCGCTGGTCTCAGCCTGCGGTAAGTGGCAGCCTACAAGGGCACCCTGGAGGTAAAACCTGGCTGTTCTCTATTAATTTTTAATTTCAGTAATGGCCCCAGGGAAAGGAGGGAGATATAGGTCAGAGATTTAGGGGGCTGAGGAGTAACTCGATGTCTTCTTTCTCTTTTTCTTCCTCCCCCCCTTTTTTTTTAATCTTCCAAATTCAGAAACAGGAGGGTTTCCCTCTGCATTTCTCATTTACTCCTCGAACATTACAGGCATTAGTCAGCAAACTCCTGCTCTTCCTTCAGTGAGTCCCTGACGCTTGCACAGTGACTAACCCTCCTCTCTGCATACTTCAGCTCAACAGTTGCATCTGCTTTTTCCTCGCGAAGAAGGGACCTCCACATTACACGTGTGGTGGTCACTGCAAGGCTCACCCCTACAGCCCTGCAGACCACACTCATACACACAGCTGAAGAGCCATGAGGTTATGCTGGGGCCTGTGTTCAGGTCACTTTTTAGCTTGCCAAAACTGGGAAGCAGTCATTGCCTAAAGCATCGGGATGTGGAGAGTACCACAAAAGCAGACCCAAGTGGCCGTGGAACTCTGGGGACAGCCTGGCCCGCATGGGTCACTTTGCCTCCAGGTGCCTTTCCTTCCCAGGCCTGAGGCCCTCTGGCCTCGTTCAGGCCCTAATGCAGCACACCAAGTTGGGCTGCTGAGGCAGGAAGGCAGGGAAAGTGAAAACACAGCTCCTTGTGACTCAAGGCCACCTCATCAGAGCATGACAGAAGGCTCCTCACGGCCAGGTGGGCTTGCACAAGATGTCCATCCGCAGCCACCCTCATGGGGGCCTCGCAGGCAACTCAGGCTGGTGTAAGCACATCCACAGACCTGCCCACACCTTGCTCTCAGCTCTGCGCGCCAGCAGACAGCAGGTTTGTTACATGCACCTTTCCAAGGCGATGCTGAGACCTCCCCTAAGTCCAGCACCCAAAGAGTGCCCCCAGGGCCAGCCCATGCCCTGGGGCTGCAGCAGGCGACCAGTCCCACCACCCCTGACAGGCACGACACACATCCAGAGCAGAGCACGGCAGCGAGGGTCAGGCGGAAGGCTTGCCAACTTGGTGCCAGAGAAGCACCGAATGTTCCCCGTTCGGTCCTGGCACCCCCGCCACCCACCCCACTGCCCCCGGTACCTCGGTGCCCATTCTAGGAGGGTCTTCTGCATCGCCGCGTAGGGAGGCATGAAAACAAATCGCCGGCTCCAGTGCCACACTCCCTCCTGGCAGATCTGTTTCTCTCTTCTTAACTGTTTCCAAGTGCCTGGCTGTTTTATAATCCCCACTGAGCAGTCCCTTAACTCCTTCCTCGCTGAGTCCTTCCCACCCTCCCTTGCCGGCTCTCTCTTTAGAGGCAGAAAAAGCAAAGCTGAGGTAGGGGGTACAGAAAGTGAGGGGGGGGGGGTGTGAATCAAAGGAAGAACAACTGAATCAAACTGCATGTACAACAGAACCAGTAAATTAGTCATTTCCCCAGCCTTTGCTTACGCAGACAACTGAGTCTTCTATTAAGTTTTTTTTTTTCTTCTGTGGACATTTGTGTACAGTAGAAGCTTACTTCTTTGCTAATCTCCTCCTGCTTATTCATACCATGAGGTCATATGTTTCTGCTGGTAACACAATTTTAAATCACACAGCAGCTTGCCCTTTGAGGGCTGAACTGAAAATGCTTTCTTAGATCACAAGTAAATATGAGTCGATGGCTTCACACCCAGCGTCACCACCACCCCATTTCGGCACATTGCAAAATCCTAGCAGGATCATGCACAGGTACCGCTTCTCCATTAAAAAGACCTTGGACATCTCCGTGAGGGTGGCAAGGAGGAGCTCAGGCAGGACACGGGACTTTGAAATGGCCCTGAAGTGAACCGGTGCAAGCCACACGTGTTATACGTGCTACAGGTTGTGTACTGCACGTCTGTGTGTGTGCACATGCGTAAGCCAGTGCAAACAAGGGGGAAAGGGAGATTCTTCGCCCGAGACATTTAGCAGGCCCATGGGACAGGGCCACAGTAACCAGAAAGTCCTGCAGGTTGCCCAGTGCTGAGCTATGCTGGCAACACGGTGCAAGCAGGATGAGCACAGCGATCCAGCAGCTTTGGATTTCACAACCCTGATTACGTGAAAAACGACGTCACAGAAAACTCCTCTTCTGAGAGAATGAATAAAAGAAAAAAACAGGGAAAAAAAGACATGGCTTTAACACATCCCCTACCAGGTGGGAACATGGCACCTGCAGCTGGCTTCTGCTCTGCTCTCAAAGCCCACGGCTGCTTCTTCCAGAGTCTTGAGGTTACCCCTGACAGCTAATGCTCAAAAGTTTGCCAAGGTATCTCTTTCCCTGACAAAATGAGCTATTCTGTCACACAAGGCTGGGCTGCAGGGCTTTTAAAAATGGTTCTGCTGATGTTCAAAGGGAGCAGCTTGCTGTGCAGAGGAGTGGTAGAGTTAATAGTAGTAGGATCAGCACAAGCTCCTACCCTGCCATCTGCCTTCAGCTCAGCCAGGCCTTCTGCTGAACAGCCAACACGGGCTGGGGCCACTGGAGTGAGAAGCAACTCAGCGACATGAAAGACTGCCTGGGTTAGTTGATTAAGAATAAGATTCAGAGCGCAGGAATCCTGTACAGTGCTGATACTGACTCAGTCCGGGGATTTCATGGGGATATTTAAGCCTGTTTTTTCCAAAGAAGTCTTTTATTTTGAGCAGGTGGGTGTTCGCATGCCTGCTTAAACCGGCCCCAGGAACCAATGATCCCAGAAACAGGGGTCACTTCTGAAACTGCTATGCTTTCTTCTTCAGTCACCCCCTGGTAGAAAGTATGGATAAATAATACTTAACTGCCTCATTCCCCTGTCATGTTCAACTCCTTCACATTTATAAAAGTACACAGAAAATGCAGTATAGCCCACTGGAATGCATGGGCATCCCCTCGCAGCTGTGGGTCACAGATCCCCCCCGCTTTCTCTGTGGACTTCTCCTTTTAAGCACTGGACCCTGATATGGGCTGCTCAGCTCTGTTCCTGCACCTCCAGATTGACAGCTGCCTTAAGAGCTTTCTTTTTTTTTTTAAAAAAAATAACAATTAAAGAGTCATTTAAGGCTTGCAGATTGCCTCAAAGTACTAAACTGCTGTCCCGTCCCCAAATTCTTACTTGTCAGTGCAGCCATGAAGAGGAGGGCTTTCCGTAAGGGACGGTGGGGCAAAATGGTTTTGCAGACCCATAACAAAATGCTATGGTCCTCTCTGATGTCCTATTGCTCTGTGGTGATTGATTTCCTACATCAATCTAACAAACTGCCCTGGCTGACCTCCAAACCTAGACCCTGCCATCCACCTTCTCCCTGAAGACAGGCAGGACGAGAAGTGGGAGGGTGCAGGTGTGGAAGGGGACAGAGGAGCAGGGATGAGAGAAGGCAAAATGCAAGGAACAGAGAGGCCTCTCCTCCTCCCACAGGCGGAGGATGGGAAAAAAAGACAGGAGCAGAAAGCCTGGACTTAATCATGAAAAACAATAGCTCATCATTTATTTTCATATCCCCTCGCTAATGCTGGAATAATGCTAACAGTGGAATTCTTATGGCATGCATGTCATGCCTACAAATACCAAGTGAATTACTTCTCAGCAAGGCTATGGGCTATGGCACTGAGCAGCACATTCGTTACAAGTGATTGGATGATGAACAACAGTTCCCAAATTCCTCCTTCACAATGCTACTTGCATTAGTTGTAATTTAATGAGAGAGAGAGAGAGAGAGAGAGAGAGAGGCAGAGAAAGTTTTGGCTCAAACCACTGAAATAACACTGCCTGCCGCTGCTTCCCACTGGGTCTTGTATTAACTCACACCACTGCCACCATCTCCACCTTCTCCTCCTTCTCCACCTCCTCCCTTTTCACACCTATCCTCAGGTGCTAAAAGAGGTGTCATGAAACCCATCAGCATGGCGAGAGAGCATGGCAGGAAGCCCCAGCCACAGTGATCACAAGCACACCGCATTCTTTCCAGCTGAAAGGCAGAAGAGGACGCAAAACTCTCCCTCACCTCTGCAGACGGTAATGGAGGGGTTGAGGGGGGTCCTCCAACAGCCAGTCTCTTTGTGGAAGAGCCTTCAGCTCTGTTTTTCCCTCCAAGAGAGCCTGTGCAGGTGAAAGATACTTAACTGACAGCTCTGGAAATAGAGGCGTATCTTCAGCAAGCACACACAGCACAGCCCGTGTCCGTGCAGAGCTCCCACCGTGTGTCCTCGCCAGCATTTTCCTACGGCCTCCTGCAGGGAGCCGCAGTGGGGTAGTCCAGCTCCAGCCCAGCCCTGCAGGCTGTCTTAGCTGGCTTGCTGCTCTTTGTAACGATTTAGAGGTCTGGTAAACAACCAGCAAATGTGAACAAAAACTTTGTTATAGGTAAGACATCCAGTGGTATAAATGCGCCGTCGCTGCTGAGCCCAAACGAACCTGGGAACCACTGCTTCTTCTCCCTTCTTGTGATTTCTCAAGGTAGGTTTGGGCAGAAACAAACCCCCTCTACTTTGCTCCATGTGCCCCCTTGAATAAGGGCTGGCCTCTTTCAAGAGGCAGGGGCACGTTGGAGGTATCTGTGCTGGAAGAAGCCCAGCTAGCCAGCATCACCTCCCTCTCCTGTGGCAACCTCGCCACATAGCCTGTCCCCTATCACTTGACAGGACATTTATCCACCAGATGACCCTGCGCTTGGGTTCATCCCTGTAACACGACCTAGTGTGTGGGGTCTCACAGGCTGGGCCAGAAGAAAGCTGAGAGGTCTGATCTGAGCAGCAGACCCACAAGAAGCTGCAAATGTCATCACTGCTCTCCTGGTGTGGCCAGTCTCTCCAGTGTGCCCCTCTGACAGGGCATAAATGATATGCATCCACCCCTTGGAGCATCCAGAATCCTCTTTATCCCCTCTATGCCAAATGCACTTTAAAAGCCCCCACCCCTGGCCACATTTTGCGGTGTTTTGAAGGAACAAATCCCAACTAAATTTGCATGTTTCTGAAACTAAGGTATAGGCAGGGGAAGGCAAAACGCCCTGAGGATTGGAACCGCATGTATTTGTGCAAATGAGAGCTAGGATTTACGGTTACCTCCCAGCCTCCAGTCTGTGCTACACTTGTAGCTGCGGTTTAGAAACAATTTGTTTTACTTGTAAAGGTTGACCAACACCAGCAGACATTTCCCCAGCATGATGGCCAAAGTGCCATGGACCTGACTGGTTAGGAAGGTAGGCAGGACACCAGAGGGTGCTCCCAGGCCCTGGCACATCGGCAGGCACAGGTCTGCGTGGGCACACAGGTACCGCATATGCTTCCCAGGAACACAGCAGGCACGCTGCCGGGAGCCAGCTGCAGGAGCCATCCGAAACCAAATCTGCCCCTCGCCAAAGTGCCCCATCCAAGCCCAGGGGCAGTCTGGCAGCTTCTGTGGCTTTCCTAAAACTACAGCTGTAGTCACCCCCCACATCCAGGGGTGAAGGTTCATAACCAGATGCATCAAGGCCAGCTGGCTTGCAGGCAGAACGAGCCTGTTTTTTCCGCTTTGGGCGTCCAGCAAAAACCACAGAGGTCAGAATCGCTAGCCACAATTAATCACACCTAGAGTTTAAGAGCTGACCAAATCTAACGCTTTGGCTGGGACAAGAGGCTCTGAGTGGCCTCCTGGCCAGGGCCGGCCTCACGGCCTCCACAGCCTCCCCTCTGTGCAGGCCATCCTGGCGTACCACGGGTGAAACACAGCCTCGACACGGGGTTGGGACTCACAGCTCCGCACACGCTGCTGGCTTGCCACCCATGACCCTACACGGGATGGCCATCCCTCAGGCCAACCCACCGCAAGCAGGGGATGAGCGCCTGCCCTCCCCGCAGCCCCAGCGTGCACAACAGGGACCGCCACGAGAGCCTCCTGCTTCCTTTTGCCCGGCTTAGCCGAACCACTCCCGATATCTGCCTTTTTAGCAAGCGTTTCACGGTAACCATGGAGTGTTTTCGCCACGCGAGCGCGCCTGCGCTCCCACTCCCCCACACACCCACTGCCCCACGGGCCGGGAGGCCGTAGCGCGGGATTCGGCTCCCACGGAAAGCCGGCGTGTTCCCTGCACCTGGCTCGCCCATCCCCAGCCACGAAAGCCTCAGGTGGGCTGGTAACCTTCAGCCAAGCGTGACCGAACAGGACAGGGCTGTGGTAGGGAGGGGGCAGCAGAGGGGCAGAGGCTGGCAGGGAGGGAAGAGAGGACAAAATATGAAAGGGGAGCGAAAGCCCAAAAACCCTTTTGTAAGTCCTACAGTGACAGACACAAGAGAACCAACTGCAGCTGCAACGCATTTGGGGAAACTTTCCATTTGTTGACGGCTGCTGCGGAGAAATAATGAAACCCAAATGAAAATCCATGACCTGCAACTTGTTCCAGTGATGCCAAATGACATAAGCACGTTCCTAGCTCACCCCCAGTGCTGCCACAAACATCTGTTTAATCGCGCCCACTATCAAAAGCATCAGGCACCTCCACCTGAAACTCTGCCCTGCCTTGCCATTCACCCACATCCCATCTTCTTCCCACCTTATGTTCTACAGGCAGGGGCTTTTTGGCAGGAGACTCGGTATCTGTTTGTGACAGGGTACGGCAAGGGAAAGCAGACGTCTCCTTGCAAAGCATCCTCTTCCTGAAACCCCTTCAAATCCTTCCTGGCTGAGAGGAAATGCAGGGACTGATAATGACTCAAGTGCTCCTCTGGGAAACAGCGATGATTTTGGAGGCGCACAAAAGCCAAGCCTATTCCTAAAGAGAAGAACTCCACAGCCTGTAGCACGAGTTCCTGTTTGAGTAAGAGCAAAACCAAGGCTCAGACACCTACCTACAGGGATGGAGAGAAAGCTACAGCTACTTTACTGGTCTCACCTACATGAGAAACTCTCTGAGTAGTACGGTCAACACATCTAAATGGGTACAGATTCTCGAGGAGATACTGCATTTGCCTGAAGATGCCAGCTACATTGTAGGACCAAGACAAGACTGAAATAACTGAGGATAGAGCATGCAGGACCTGAGAGATATCAGCAGAGCTGCAGAGATACCCAGGAAACAGTCCAGTAGAGCCACCAAAACCTGGTGCTGTGAGAGGTGTGTAAAAGATGCCAGGCATGCAGCTGTTCTGGCTCAGGACGGAGACGAGCTGGTAGATCTGGATTACAGATCACTCCCAGTCAAAATGTCTTGGATTATATTTGTTCCCAGCTTGGATTTCTAGTAACCCTTTTCTTCAGCCTGAAAGAGTCACACTGCTTCAAAATCTTTCCCTGCCTTGTACAGGCAGAGTGGCAGTGTCCCCTCCCAAACATGCCGTGATTTACAGCCTTCCACGCTCACACAGGCTGCACAGCCCCTTATGCAGAGACTGCAGACAGCGCTCCTGCCAACACACACGCTGCCACGGCATCGCTCCACGTAAACACCCTGCATTCACCTTGTATATATTTCCTCCTGTACAGGCTGAGACAGCTCACAGACACACAGAAGGCCTAATTTATACTTAACAATGAATCTCCCTTCTTTATTGCTTGCAGTGAAGAAAAGCCTTGGTGCAAAGGCAGTTTGCTGGGAGGCTGGTGTAACAGCTCTACAGAGAATCAGGCCCAGGTGGCCTTCAACAGCCACAGCCACATGCGTGCTCCTACACATGCCTGCAAACACGGGAAGAGTCTCACACGTGTGCACGTACCTTCATACTCTCCCATTTGTATTCTCACACACACGGCTCTGTAACAGCATCTACTGTCCCTTCCGACTCACATGAGCTTTCAGACAGCGCAGGCATCTGGAAGCTGCACTTTCATTATCCAGGTGCTCACAGCCTCAGATAAGGAATGAGAAAATGACACTGCAAGAAAAGTATTGTCAGCATCAATGGGATATGCCTATGTCTGGGTTTCACATGTCCTTGTCAGGTGGTGCAGCTATTTTAAATGGGGTTTGCAACGTGTTTCTTATCCCCGCTTGCTAAATACATACATCCTCTGATGCTGAGAGAATGCAGAGGGGGAGTTTGATGGGAAGGCAGGTTTCTATTAGAGCCAGTGATAGTGCCAGAAGAGATGAAGGAATTTATACTTGCACTCATGACTAAATGCGATCCCCACTTGCTCTGCAGGCACATACCTTGGGGGAGTTATTAAGGCTTGGGTTTCTCCACGGTGCCCACAAACTGGCTGTAGGCAAGAACTGTCCTTTTTAAAATCTGGGTTCAGAGAAAAGGTTGCAACCTCCCCTCCCTCTGCAGGGGACTTGTTCCAGTCCCCACTGCCCCCCCACCACCAGCCCTGGTGGTAGAAGCGCGTTCCCCGCAGGGCGACGCTGTCAGCCGTCTCAGAAACGGGGCTAGCCTCCAGCGCTGGAGCCTGTCATTACGCGGAGCTGCGCACGGGAAGCACACCAAACCAGTTCTCTGTGGTCTGGACTGGCTTCCAGTACACTTCCATGAAGGTGACCTAACTATTAATTCCTGTTGGGGTGCTCTGCGTGCGCTCGTGTTGTAACTTTAACCCCTGACAGTGTTACAGAGTTTGAGCACCTCGTGTGATTCCTCCCACTTGCCAACATCTCCCCAGCCTGGCTGCACTAAGCCAGAGCAAAGACTCCTCACTCAACACGGCCACAAAGCCCGCCAGCAGCCTGCCTGCCCAGAGCCAGAGAGCTTCTGTACACTGCTCTTCTGCAGACCCAGGGCACATCCTGTGCAAGGCACCAAACTGCCCTCATGGAACCGGGCACGTTACGTACCCTCCTGCCCTATCTCATGGCTAAGGTGAGCTGGTGTGTTACATCTTACTAGCTGCTTCTTCCACTGACAGCTAGCCAAGTGACCTTCCAGCAGGCTGGTGGCATATCTGAAGGAGAAAACTAGAAGGATGTTGCTTGTCTGGGAGCCAGCACCACTGATGGCTCTAAGTGGAGGCAGCCACATGTCATTCTGCCCTGCTCAGGTCCCTATGTGGTGTTTCTCCCCATGGCATTACAGTGCCTAAGTGCAGGATCAGTAAGATGTGCTCGATAGCACCACGAGGGATTTGCTATGTTGGACCAGACCTGGTCTGGCTATTTTGAAGGCTAGCACCAAAGAACCACGCAGAGAGTCACAAACCAGGCCCCCAGGCCGCTGCCAGCACAGCTCTCCCAGAGACACCACTGCACAACGCCGACACGGGGGCAAGGCTCAGCCCACCATGACCACTCTGAGGGCAGGCTGGAGCTTTTTCCAGGGATCACACTTCTGCCACCATTCTTCTTTTGCTTCCCTTCCCCTGTTCTCCTCATGCCAGACGTGGTGGATTTGATCACCTGTTGCATCCTATCTCAAAGGCAGGTTGTGAGCAACCTGGGGCACTGCTGTGCCACGTTTGTCCATCTTTTGGAAAATCTGCAGCACAGGGATCCTGGACTTGGGATCCCAGCAGATCCCATCCCAGGGGATACGAATAATTCATAATTAAAGTGGAGCCGCGCCGGGGGATTGTTGTGCTTCCAAGTTTTTTCCAGACTAGATGACTCTCAGGGGACGTGGGAGAGCTACCACTGAGATAAAAAAAATAAATAAATCTCAGCCTACTAGGTTTACATAGAGACGATCAAAAATATGTGTCCGTATCGTTCTGACCTCCAGCTCGTCTTTATTTTTTTAGCTTTTTCCTAACCTTTAAAAGGCACGTAAGATAAACAGAGAAGAAACTAGGCAGACAACATCCTCGGAAGAGATGCAGGAATATAATCAAGCCCTCAGCCACACGCACACAAACACCATAATTTATCTCTTCCTCCTCCTGTTTGATATTATCCTCTGTTCTAGTATCATAATCTGTTGCCGTGGAAACTGCTATGATGTCACCACGAGAGGTTTATGGATGCCTTCAACAGGAAGGAAAGGTACATGGCGATGGGAGAGGGGAAAAAAAACCACCTCCAAACAGCTGCCGAGCAGGAGACTTTCCAGGAACGGCAAGTGTTAAAAGGAAAGAGATAAATACATCGACGGCGCTGGCGCTGCTGCAGACAAGAGCAGAATATAAACCGCGTTTTAAAAATAAAGAACACTTACCAATTTTGCCTACAAGTAAAGATATTTTGGGAAAGCTATAGGAGCTTCCTGAAAAACTAAACTTTCTCTGAAACGTTCTGCAAGTTTCTGGGACTGGATGTTTTCTGAGCCTTGCTGCTAGAGTCCAAGTCTCCATCATCCCACTCCATCGTCTGCTGTAAAATTCCCCCCAGAAGCGCTGGCCTAACACCCCACCAATGCAGCTGATAATAGGGAGCTCGCTGGCTACCTGCCAGCCCGTGTACCGTTATGACCTTTGACTAGGAAAAAAGTCATGTCTTTAAGCAAAAATAAACAGAGACATGCTGAATCCACTGGATCGCATCCAGTAGCAAATAAACGCCCTAACGCCCAGCTATAAGCAAGAAATAGCTTTTCTTGCTCTCTTCGCCCAGGAGAAAACCCATAATCTTATGGACTCCCTGCCAAACATCCTGAAATACCTGGCCCGCTACTGCAGAGCACAGTATGTGGAGCCCTGTACACTCAGCACACCCGGCCTCAGGGCCACACACACACGCAGGAGTAGGGCACGATGCTGGTGTGATTGAGCTTCGCCACTGGCAGCTGCCCTCCGCGTTTGCAGCCGTTTCAGTCACCTGGACTGACCACGAGAGGACAGACACAGGGACTGGCACGCATGCCCTTAAAGCCATCGCGTGCAGGCGCCTGACTGCAGGAGGGCCCAGCACGCAGGGTCTGCCGGGGAGGAGGAGTGAGGACGGCGAGATCAAATTCTTCCTGCATAGCTGCCGTCATCATGGAAAGGGCAGCGGCAGAGAGGGAGGAAACCACAGGAATCTCAGATCAATGAAAAGTACTGATATGCCAGCTAATCTCTGCCAGATCAGGATTTCCCCAGCATGGAGAGCAGGATCAGAGATCTTCTGGGAATGCTACAGCATCATTTTTGCCTCTAGTCTCAGCTCCAGCAGGGGAATCCCTACACAGACTCTCCTTCCTGCCTGTAAGTGTTAGGATATAGGCAGTACCTCCCATCCTTGCCTGCCTTCCTTTCCAAAGATGCTAGAGACAACTGCAGGGAAAAGAAGTGGGAGAGACTGAAGTCAGTAAGAGCAGCTGCAAAAAACACCCCAAGCAGGAACCTTCAGCAATTCACTGAACTTTCTGTTCCTGACGGCCTTGGCTGTGCCAGCCTCAGACCTTAAACTTTGCAGGGATCTTCCCCCTCTCCTGTTACAGTCACTTGCCGTCATCTTTCTTCCCCACCTGTCTCTCTCCTCCTCTTGTCTTGTCCCTGACCTACTTCCTTCCTTCCTCTCTCCCTTCAGCTCACCCTTCCCTTCCCCGACTGAACCCCCATAAGAGATGTTTAGGCAAATCCATACACTGTGATTTCCTGTCTCCACTGAATCCATCCTGTTTGCATTATCCACTACCCTGTGTCTGCAGCTACAAATAAAATACAATAAAGAAGAAAATTCTTTAGGATGGCAACTATCTGTCACTTCATGTCAACATCATGTGCAATAAGGTCCTGCTTTTCTTTGGCACTGGTGCTATAACAGCAAATACAACTGTTCTTGTTAATACTTTAAAAGCACCAAAGAACAGGAGGTGTGAAAAAATGCCAAGTGTTTTGTGATTTTTTTTTCAATTTCTTCTATATTTGGGGGGCAAGGCTTTTTTATGAAATAACTTCTTTTTCTGTGCTTTCTATTTGGGACTGCAGAGTGGAAAACAAAGCTTGGTGAATAAACAGAGACTGTGCTTTTTTAAAATTGGCAGGTGACACCGAGCAGGAAGGGACTGCAAAGTCAGTGGAATTAGATTAGAACTCCAAACAGTCCTGGCAAATGGATGCAATTCAGACAGGACAAATAAAAGAGCCATATGCTTCGGTAGGAGAGGCTAGCTCCACGCACACGGGATGGAAAACACCTCATGGGGCATCGGACTTCTGGGCACGATCTGGGAGCCACAGCACATCACAAGCTAGACACAGATGAACGATGCTGCGGTGCACAAGGCAGACCAAACAGGAGCACTGTCTGTAAGGCACAAGGAGGGATATTTCTGCTCTACGAGGTCAGTGTAAGACTCCGGGCAAAGCACTGTGCTCTGGCACTGCCATTCAGGAGGTGTGGGCTAGCTGAAGGGAACGCAGGGATTAAGAGGAATGGTCAGAGCTGCAGCAAACAAGACACAGCAGAAAGAGCTGAAGGATGGGTCTGAGAAAGGATTTAGCCTAGGGAAGGCAAGACCAACGAGAGACATGACAAAGAAAAAGGAAGAACTTTCCGCATCCGCTGTCAACAGAACAAGGAATAGCAGCAAGCAAAGCGCAGCCAAGTTACAGAGGAGGTACAATCTTTACATTGACCAAGACAGCTAAGGGCAGTGATCGCCTGGGCAGGCTGCGGACCCTCCATACGTAGGGAATATGCCAGACAAAGGTGTTACGGAACATGCTGGACAAGCACGCATTTGGTACAGCACATACTGTTTTGAAGCAGGGGGAAGAACTTACTGAAATCTTTGCTGTGCCCACTTCCTACGATCTCCCTGATTTTGCTGAGAGCTAAGTTTCTTTGGCATTTCAGCATAGCTCACAGAGTAAGATAAACCTGTCAGCCTTCAGAACTGAAGGAGACATTAGCCTGCAGGTTAGCTCAGTGTAAGACTCTCGTTCCAGGTCTTGCTGATACCTTTCAGGTTTAAAGGTTATAACGAACAGGGAACACAGCTGCCCTTCTGAGCTTCCCAAGTACCTCTGGCAAATATCACTGCCTCGTGGGGTGACCTTTCCCACTTGTCACAGCAGGAACTCTAAGTGATTGTTCTCACTTCATCCTTCCAGAGACAGATGTCAGTACGGGCACTGGAAGGTGAGCAGGACCGGGAACGAGGCATGAACAAAGGGCGAGCTTCTGCTTGTCCAACCAACATCCCATTCAGCGGGAACTGCTGGAGAAAAAGGAGCGAACTACACCATCCCTCACCCGGCACAGAACCCCTTCTTGCTCCAGAACACGACCGAGACACCGCTAAACGCACGGACACGGCTTCGCCGGCACTGCCGCCGGTCCGTGCTGCGCTGCCATCAGGCCCCAGCCCGGGGGCAGCGTCAGGGGCTGGCATCTGAGGACGCCTGTCTCCTGCTGGCTGTTTTGTGCCCCCACTGTGAATAAGTAAAAGACTCCATTCTCTGGCATGCTGTCAGTGGCTTGATGAGACAGCCACTCTTTATACAGTGCTTTGAACGTACGCAGCCCTGTATAAACACACAGTATTACAGATTATTATTACTTCCATTAGATAAATAAATTCTAATGGCATGGCTTTTTAATTCTTTCAGCCCTGACCCTGGACTCTCCCTGGTATTTTGTGATGTGGCAATGCCCTTGCTAGCCTAGGAGGACTGGGCCTGCTCCTCCTCTCATTTGCCCTGGGAAGTCTTCTAAGACTGCAAGTCTCATAGGAGAGATTTCTGCTGTAGAAATTACCTTACTCAGAAGGCTCCGTGAATTTGAGAGCGCTCCCAAAATACATGCCCTTGTGCTTTCCAGAGGAAGGATCTCAGCTCCTGTTGTGGCCACACGAAGAGGATTCAGGTGCGCTCCTGCCTCTGTGTTGTTAGCAGGTGGAAGCGGTAACGTGCCTCTGCTCTCCCCACACCACAAATAGACAAATTGCTAAATGCCCTATCTGGAGCGAAATTATCACCTGGGCTTGTTTTCAAAACAAAAGCTGAACTCTGTACTGCTGGGGGGAATAGTTTCAAAACAGAAGGCCTCACGTTAAACACCTAGGTCCACATTAGGGTATGTAAATAGGTGATGAGAAAACCCATTCTCCAAACAGTGCTTAATTCTTTCTTCTTGTTTTCCACTCGTTAACCTTCCAAAAGTCAGAAGAAAACATACAAACAATATTTCACATTCAGAGGGCAGAGATTTCCTAGTAAGGGTGAGGAAACAGCCTCATTTTTATAAATGGACTGGTTAAGCTATAGAGGCCGTGAGTCAGAAAGGTACTTAAGCGTGTGGCCAGCTTTAAAGACATAAACAATTCTAATGAAGTCAGCCGCACCGCCTGTGAGCTTAAATTTAGGCACAGACCTTAAAATATCTTTTTAAATTGGGATCAGAGAGGAAAAGGGTGGAACTTACAAAAATACCCAGCCTCACCTCTCATCCATCTTGTGCTCTATGGATACAGGGATGGGGACGCACCAAATGCCTTTGCCAAACTCCCTTTCTCAGCTGTCCCACCCAAAGGCACACTCTATCCCAGCTGCCTCAACACCCATGCCTAAGAGAACTGGTCTAATCTGCCTTGTACTGGAGTCTCAGCCCAGCACGAGAAGACCACAACTGAACATGCCTCTGACCTTGCTGCCTGGCAGGACGGCTCTAACACCATCACCTGGGGCCCACTTGGTGAGGACCACAGCTGGGACAGGGATTGGCCTCCGCTCTGAAGTCACTAACACTTCCATGATTTGTCTTCCCAGAACCTTCCTCCTGAACGAGCATCCACATGCCATCGCTGGGATGTGCCCAAAACTTAGGCTTATTCCATTAGCCACCTAAGTGCATTACTTCCCTCTGAGTAAATGGTTTAACTTCCAGTGGGTGCCAGGAGTTCAAAACCGTGACAGGCTCCATGGAGGGCTCCGGGCTGTCCCCCACCAGCAGAGTACCTGCACACCCGCCAGGTCTTATCCAATCTGCTCATCTCAAGCTTTCAAACCACCTCATCTGAGTGGGCAGCAAATAGCAACCACTTGGTAAATGACAACGACTCTCACAAGCCCTCAGGCCTTGTCCTAGCAGCCAGCTGCATTTTTCACACCGGGGCTCACTCCCACAAGTGCTGAGGGAAGGGCTTTGCCCCCTGCAGACCAGCTGAGATGTCCTGCAACAGCCAACTGGGTTTCCCCACCTGCTACAGCCATGCAGGAGCCCGTGCTGCTCAGTGTCTGAGGGCTGAGGGCTGTGGCTGGTAACTGCGATCCCCTCTCTTGGTCCTGGCGTGCTGTTTGTCTGCTTGCCCCTGGCTGCGGCAGTGCTGTTTCCGCTTCCAAAAATAAAATGGCATTTTTCACCCATCACTTCTAAAAAACATTTAATCGCTAGATGCTGCAGCATGATAAGAACAATAATTATAACTGGAGGGGGCTTCCTGTTATCTTGGCGATAGCCATATCCTGAGCTAATAAAAACTTAGGCTTTTGGTCCCAGCATTGATTTAGCGAAGTTATGGTCACGGCTTCATAAACAGGAAGCGCCTCCCAGTTATCATCGCAGTGCACAAACTTTGGGGTAAGGACCTTTCCTCTGTGTCACTGGAGCCGCTTCCCTGCTGGGAAAGCTCTGCGCGCTTTAACGAGATCTGATGACCCCCCCGAAAACGAGGGGGGCTTGCCGGTTCCTGCAGCCCTGGGAGAGCGCCCTGGCATTAAGCGGGACCTGAGCCGTGACATGTACGGGGTCAGAGCTTCAGGCCTCCAAAACCCACGCGCACGATCCAGCACGGAGCCGAGCACAGGCAGCTCCCCGCCAGCACGCAGCTCCAGCAGTGGCACCAGTGGCGAGGTGCAATTTACAAATATTACAGATATTAATTCCATAAGCCACCCACATATAAAGCTACCGACGCTGCTGCTAAAAATACGCTGCAAGTTGCAACAAAGTTGTCAGGAATAAGAAGCAAGGCAAAAAGGCACAAAACCAAAACAGAGGTAATCGCTGTTTAGAAAATAAAGGTTAAGGCGCATAAACGCCTCCTAAAGACCCAGATAGGAGCCACCCAGGAAATTGCTGGAGACATCCACCCAGGGCAGAGGGCTGCCCAGAGGCCATTCCCCGGTGATGCCTGGTGGCAAGCCCTCTTACAACAGGGTCTCAGTTGGTCCACAGGCCCTGGATCTGTCCTCTGCATGGGAGGAAACCGCGCACAACGAGTGCACTGAGGATGGTTCTGCACAGCGAGGCAACATGGCTTAGAGGAGAGCCCGAAGAAGCCGATTCTCACCCGCCTCAGGCCGTTCGCTCCCTCTGAGGCCAGGCCAGCCGCCCCTGGCCAAGCTGCGTTTCCAGCGCTCAGCAGGCCGGCCGTGCTTCGCCTGCCCGACCTCGGGCCGTGCAGAATTACACCTGACGAGGCCTGCTTTCAAGCCCAGTACATTTCCCTGTACAGCTCACAACTAAAACTAAAATCCAGGTCAAGCACTGCGCAGCGGTGTTATTTCTGTTTTATTTTACTTGGAAGGTTTTTATGTCCTTCATTTTACCACTCAGCTCTGCAACACTTGGAAGAGATGGAATGAGAAAAAACGGTAGGGGAGAACACGACAGCAAAACCTCTAAATTCCTTAAAAAAAAATGGCAAAATTCTCCTGGCATGGGGGAGGAAGGAGGATTTAACACCAGATATTTATTTATTCATCGTGCCTCGCCTATTAATACCAGGTGAGGCACCGCTCTACTTCCCAGAACTGGTATTTAAGCCAGCTGCAAGGTACGTGCAGGCACAAAGCTCGCCTCAACGCCGAGAATCGCCGGTGATGCCGCGCGTGTGCTCTGTGTTATCACTCACCTAAAGTTCCACTGGAACCATTTTATAAGGCCTCCGAGGTGTCACATTTCCTCCCGGGGCACGTTTTCTGTAAAAGAGCCTATGTTCCGAAGCCTGCACGGCGGAGATATTGTTTCACGTACCCCTGCCTTCCTTGCGGTGGCGGTGGGCGTGCGTATGTGCCACGAGAGATCCCTCCATCCCTCGCAGCGCCGGCAGGAACACAGCAGCTGCCCGCCGCAGCGCTGAGCCAGCCGCTCGGCTCTCCTCTCGCGCTCTCCTCAGCGGCCTAAATGTCGCCGATGCTCCAGAGGAGGGCCACAGACCAGGCTGATGCACACACGTTACGCTCGTGAGGGAGGACCGCGGTCCTCGTCTCCTTCCAAGGAGGAAATCGCATCCCCTGCGATAAGTTTTTATCTATGCGCTGCGATATTTCAGGGATTTCTAAGGACCTCTCTCGGCAACTCGGAGGCGAGTAACATTCATTAACCCCTCCTCCGCCTCCCTATAACCTATCCAGAAGGAACTTAACCCACAAACACCCTGCAACGCAAGACAGACAGCACAATCCTTATAAACCTTCACGCTATTTTTTGGCTCCTGGGGACTGGCGCAGTCACCTACGCCAAGGCTTGAGGCGTGCGGGCAGAGTCCATCCGCGGACCCTTGGGGTTTTTCCGCAGTGTTTCCAGGGAATCTGTTTTTACAGGTTGCTTTTCAGGGCGTTATTTTTTGTTATTTTATACACACACGCCTGGTTTCCTCTCCCAGCCAGGCTGCTGGGACACAAGTTCGGGTGCTCCCAGGCACCACCAAACTTCCAGCGCATGCTGCGGCACCGCCACCGCCACCTCCCCGGGACCCACCGAGGCCTCGCTCCCCGAGCTGAGGGGACAAAAGCCGCCAGGTCCCCCCGGCTCGCCCACGGGCACGGCACCGCCCGGGGCTCCGCAGGCCGGGCCTAACCAGCCCCGGGGGCCGGGCAGGTGGGCTCCGGCGGCGGCGCAGCGGCCGCGGCCTCCCGCTGGAGGCGGCCCGAGCTCCGGGGGGCTGCCGGGGCCCGGGGCCG